>NC_090179.1:21410939-21490939 GCF_024679245.1 Pseudorasbora parva
TGACCTACTGTAGCTTGTGATTGTTCACCAGTCTTATGCTACAAAAAGCATGCTTGTTTTTATTTCAATATGTGTGGCATTCAATATTTTTTTTAAATATAAATAAATTAATTAATTAATTAAGCCAAATCACAGAGACCGCAACTATGATTTTAATATCAGTGTCAGGTAAGAGTAATATGCGTGCATATAATTTAAGGAAGTTTATTATAAACAGCCACTTTTATAAATTCATGTGAAATTTAATTTTTTTATCCATTTGAATTCTATCAATAAATAATTAGTTTAAAGAGGTATCATACGTGATCTTTGCAAACACAGCACATGACCTTCTTTAAAGCCCATGTTATAGAAAACAATTAAAAGTATTAGGATATAACTTTCAATTATGTGCAAATGTATTTTTTGCAGCTCAAAATATTGTAAGTTCAGAAGACCAGTATTATATATATATAATACATTTTTTTAAACTTATTTTTCACAATAAAGTGATAGATATTGCTGATAGCAATTATGATATGAAAGGGTTAAATTATGAAAAAACAAGAGACAAGGTGACACAGACAGAGTGAGAGAGACCCCCTCCACACACACACACACACACACACACACACACACACAGTGAGAGAGACCCCCTCCACACACACACACACACACACACACACACACACACACACACACACACACACACACACACACACACACACACACACACACACACACACACACACACACACACACACACACACACACACACACACAGTGAGAGAGACCCCCTCCACACACACACACACACACACACACACACACACACACAGAGTGATCCTGAGAGAGGGAGAGTGAGGGGGAGGGGAATGACAGACACAAAATCTAAACAGTGAGAGAACATTGTTTTTATTTCACTGTCTGAAAACACTGTTTTAATATATCAACAATATAGTTTTATCTTCAAAACAGTGTTCTCTAGGACATATCCAACCTGGTTACTAAATAAGGCTACACTCCCACCTTCTGGTTATTCTATATTTAGTTATTCTATATTTATATTTAAACAAAAGGCATTAATCTTCTCATTTTTTAAGTTACACACACTACTTTTTTTCTTTTTTTTTAAAGACAATTAAATGTGTTTTTTTTCTTTTGTTAGTAGTGTTTTTTTATATTTATATTTTTTTATTAATAATTATTTGTATTAACACAATTATTTAACTAATTATATAAAACAATATTGTCAATGCCCTACAAATAAACTGGTTTTATACATTATTTTTTTTATTCAAACCCAGAATAAAATGTTTTATGCTTTAATGCAGGCCAAAGCACAGCATTGAGAGGTAATCTTTTTAGACAGAAGAGTGGCTCACACACACACACACACACACACACACACACACACACACACTGTAGAAATCAGTGACACGTGTCCCCATGAGTCTGTGTGCATTCAGGTTGAAGTCCCCACCAGGCTAGAAAAAAGAACACACACACACACACACACACACACACACACACACACACACACACACACACACACACACACACACACACACACACACACACACACACACACAGTAGTAATGCTGAAGTATGCTGCAGGCAACTCTTATCAGTTAAGCCCATCCACCATCCCCCATCCGCAACACACACACCCACCCACAAACACACACACATACACACACACTCATGTCTGGTTCACTATCTTTCTGGGGACTCATAGACGTAATGGTTTTTATGCTGTACAAACCATATATTCTGTCCTCCTACACTGCTCCTGCCCCTAAACCTACCCATCACACAAAACTTTCTTCAAAAGAACTCATTCTGATTTTATTAGCTTTTGTACCCATTGGGAAGTCCCCATGAGTCTGTGTGCATTCAGGTTTAAGTCCCCACCAGGCTAGAAAACCATTCACACACACACACAGAGGCAAGGTTTTTTGCTTGAAAACTTATACAATATTGCCCTCTACTGGTCATTTAAGGGAGTGCATAAGTGTTGAAAAAACAGGGGGAAAAAAACAGAAAAACAGCCAGTGTGATATAGAGAATAACCAGCAGGTGGGAGTATAGCCTTATTTATGAACCAGGCACTTGTGTGCTTATATTGTGTTTTTTAGGCTTTTGCTACGGGAACACCGTTTGAGATATCCAATAACCGTTCGCATTTTAGCATCTTCTGTATATTTACTTCATGTTGTCCGAGTTTGGAGAAGATTGAATGAATCGCTTTTGAGGAGAAGATAAAAACTAAGAGCTCGCTTTCCACTTCTTGTTATCTTCCAACCAAATTATCTGACTTCCTGTTGGTCAGAGCTAATGACTTTAAATTAGAAAGTTGTCCGGCTCGAAATGTACAATATATATACCGAGTTTGGTGAATGTAGATAAAACTAACCCCCCGCTTTGGACAAAAGATGGCGCTACTGAGCCCCTCTACCACGCCCGTTTCTGAATCTTTGCTTGCATCTTCTGGACAGCATGTCTGATGTGTGTGTTGAGTTTCATGCAATTTCAAGCATGTGAAGAGTCTCAAAAACACCAAACAAGATTATTAGACTTTGACATGTTGCCATGACAACAGTTTTTCTAGAATCAGGAATCCATTCATATGTCTATATCTGCTATGTTTTGACATAATACTGATGAAGTTTGAAGTAAATCGGGTGAAAATAAGATGGGGATTTAAAGCAATTTTGAAAGTGACACACTTCCTGCTGCCAGTTGGTGGCGCTATAACTTTGTCTCACAAAAGTCATATCCATGTGATCGGCCTCTTACAACGAACACACAGCTGAAGTTTCATCAAAATGAATTAATGTATGCAAAAGTTACAACACACTTCATGTTTCCTTTTTCTCGCCATAAATTCGTCTCTTCGCCACGGCCAAACCGTTTGAGATATTAAAAAGTCGCTCGCAATTTAGCATCCTCAGTGTCTTGACTTCAGGCTGACTGAGTTTGGTGCTGATCGGGTGAATCGTCTAGGAGGAGTATCGCAAATTCCACAGCATGCGTTTTCCGAACAACCCATAATAGCTCACTTCCTGTTGGGCTGACGCATAACTTAGAGCACGAAAGTTGTTTGGCCCGATGAGCTCTATATGTGTACCGAGTTTCATATATATACGTGGAAGTTGGTTTGATTTATAGACCACGTTTTCAGAGCCCACTTTAGGGGGCGCTGTTGAGCCCCCCTGCCACGCCCGGGTCCCAGCCTCAGCCCGGCCCTGATGGCCGCGCATTCTGATGCGTGTGCAAAGTTTCAAGAGTTTTCGAGCATGGGAAGGGCCCCAAAAATGCCCAAATAGTCGGTAAAAAAAATAATAATATATTAAAGCTGCGAGCAGCGATGACGGGCCCAAGCCGGTGGCACCGCCACCCCGGTGGCATCAGCTTAACTGTGCACAGCAGGCAATAGGCATTTAATATGGGAAAAAATAAATAAAGGGACTATGTCAAAGTCATTTGAATTCACCTCATTAACTGCAGCAACTGGTGCTGCTATGACCAGGAACCACAACACTCACATCTATGAGATCAGTTAAATTTTATTCTTTAATTTTATGTCAGGTGATGTCAAATGTCAATTTCAAAATGAGTGCAGAATACTGTCCAAATGCTGAAGTTGTATTATCCTTACACTTCTCTTAAAAATAAATTAAGCCAAATCACAGAGACCGCAACAATGATTTTAATATCAGTGTCAGGTAAGAGTAATATGCGTGCATATAATTTATGGAAGTTTATTATAAACAGCCACTTTTATAAGATCATGTGAATTTTTTTTTTTTATCCATTTGAATTCTATCAATAAATAATTAGTTTAAAGAGGTGTCATACGTGATCTTTGCAAACACAGCACATGACCTTCTTTAAAGCCCATGTTTAAAAGTATTAGGATATCACTTTCAATTATGTGCAAATGTATTTTTTGCAGCTCAAAATTTTGTAAGTTCAGAAGACCAGTATTTAATTAAAGATATAATATATGTTTTAGTTTTTTACTTATTTTTCACAATAAAGTGATAGATATTTGTGATAGCCTATGGTATGAAAGGGTTAAATTATGAAAAAACAAGAGACAAGGTGACACACACACAGAGTGAGAGAGACCCCCTACACACACACACACACACACACACACACACACACACACACGCACACACACAGAGTGATCCTGAGAGAGGGAGAGGGGGGGTAATTTTTTTTATATTTATATTTTTTTAATTATAATTATTTGTATTACCACAATTATTTAACTAATTATATAAAACAATATTGTCAATCCCCTACAAATAAACTTGTTTTATACATTTATTTTTTTATTCAAACCCAGAATAATATGTTTAATCCTTTAAAGCAGGCCAAAGCATTGAGAGGTAATCTTTTTAGACAGAAAAGTCTCTCTCTCTCTCTCTCTCTCTCTCTCTCTCTCTCTCTCTCTCTCTCTCTCTCTCTCTCTCTCTCTCTCTCTCTCTCTCTCTCTCTCACACACACACACACACACACACACACACACACACACACACACACACACACACACACACACACACTTACACTCATGTCTGGTTCACTATCTTTTTGGGGACTCACCATAGACGTAATGGTTTTTATGCTGTACACTCCATATATTCTGTCCTCCTACACTGCTCCTACCCCAAAACCTACCCATCACACAACTTTCTGCATTTTCACCTTTTCAAAAGAACTCATTCTGTCTGATTTATAAGCTTCTGTACCCATTGGGACCTCAGTTTAGGTCC
This sequence comes from Pseudorasbora parva, assembly GCF_024679245.1. NCBI lineage: Eukaryota > Metazoa > Chordata > Actinopteri > Cypriniformes > Gobionidae > Pseudorasbora > Pseudorasbora parva. Next base: position 21,415,703 of record NC_090179.1, read on the forward strand.
CTACAGTGACACGAGTCCTCATGAGTCTGTGTGCATTCAGGTTTAAGTCCCCACCAGGCTAGAACAACACACACACACACACGCACACACACACACACACACACACACACACACACACACACACACACACACACACACTAGTAATGCTGAAGTATGCTGCAGGTAACTCAAATCAGCTCAGCCCATCCCCCATTCCCCCATCCACAACACATACACACAGCCAGACACACACACACACATACACACACACACACACACACACACACACACACACACACTCATATCTGGTTCACTATCTTTCTGGGGACTCACCATAGACGTAATGGTTTTTATGCTGTACAAAACATTAATTCTGTCCTCCTACACTGCCCCTGCCCCTAAACCTACCCATCACACAACTTTCTGCATTTTCACCTTTTCAAAGTAACTCATTCTGTTTGATTTATAAGCTTTTGTACCCATTGGGAAGTCCCCATGAGTCTTTGTGTATTCAGGTTGAAGTCCCCACCAGGCTAGAAAACCATTCACACACACACACACACACACACACACACACACACAGAGGCAAGTTTTTTTTGCTTGAAAACTTATACAATATTGCCCTCTACTGGACATTTAAGGGAGAGCATGTGTTGGAAAAAAAAAAAAAAAAACACAGTGTGCTATATAGAATAACCAGCAGGTGGGAGTATAGCCTTATTTATGAATCAGGCACTTGTGTTCTTATTTTGTGTTTTTTAGGCTTTTGCTACGGGAACACCGTTTGAGATATCCAATAACCGTTCGCATTTTAGCATCTTCTGTATATTTACTTCATGTTGTCCGAGTTTGGAGGAGATTGAATGAATCGCTTATGAGGAGAGGGTAAAAACTCAGAGCTCGCTTTGCCACTTCTTATTATCTTCCAACCAAATTATCTGACTTCCTGTTGGTCAGAGCTAATGACTGTAAATTAGAAAGTTGTCCGGCTCGAAAAGTACAATATATATACCGAGTTTGGTGACTGCAGATAAAACTAACCCCCCACTTTGGACAAAAGCCACACTTCCTGCTGCCAGTTGGTGGCGCTATAACTTTGACTCACAAAAGTCATATCCATGTGATCAGCCTCTTACAACGAACACACAGCTGAAGTTTCATCTAAATGAATTAATGTATGCAAAAGTTATAACACACTTCCTGTTTCCCTTTTCTCGCCATAAATTCGTCTCTTCGCCACGGCCAAACCGTTTGAGATATCAGAAAGTCGCTCGCAATTTGGCATCCTCAATGTCTTGACTTCAGACTGACCGAGTTTGGTGCTGATCGGATGAATCGTCTAGGAGGAGTATCGCAAATTCCAGAGCATGCGTTTTCCGAACAACCCATTATAGCTCACTTCCTGTTGGGCGAAGCTTATGACTATGAGTGCGGAAGTTGTTCGGCCTGATGAGATCTATAAGTGTACCGAGTTTCATACATGTACGTGCAAGTGTGTTTAATATATAGACCCTGTTTTTCAAGGGGGCGCTGTTGAGCCCCCCTGCCACGCCCGGGTCAAAGGCCTCTGCCCGACCCTGTTGGCCGTGCATTCCGATGCGTGTGCAAAGTTTCAAGAGTTTTCGAGCACGTTAAGTGCCCCAAAAATGCCCAAAAGGCGAAAAGATAATAATAATAATAATAATAATAATTAAAGCTGCGAGCAGCGATGACGGGCCCAAGCCGGGGGCACCGCCACCCCGGTGGCATCAGCTTAACTGTGCACAGCAGGCAATAGGCATTTAATATGGGAAACAATAAATAAAGGGACTATGTCAAAGTCATTTGAATTCACCTCATTAACTGCAGCAACTGGTGCTGCTATGACCAGGAACCACAACACTCACATCTCTTAGATCAATTACATTTTATTCATTAATTTTATGTCAGATGATGTCTAATGTCAATTTCAAAATGAGTGCAGAATACTGTCCAAATGCTGAAGTTGTATTATCCTTACACTTCTCTTAAAAACAAATTAAGCCAAATCACAGAGACCGCAACAATGATTTTAATATCAGTGTCAGGTAAGAGTAATATGCGTGCATAAAATTTATAGAAGTTTATTATAAACAGCCACTTTTATAAGATCATGTGAAATTATATATTTTTTATCCATTTGAATTTTAATCAATAAATAATTAGTTTAAAGAGGTGTCAAACGTGATCTTTGCAAACACAGCACATGACCTTCTTTAAAGCCCATGTTATAGAAAACAATTAAAAGTATTAGGATATCACTTTCAATTATGTGCAAATGTATTTTTTGCAGCTCAAAATATTGTAAGTTCAGAAGACCAGTGTTATATATATATAATACATTTTTTAAAACTTATTTTTCACAATAAAGTGATAGATATTGCTGATAGCCTATGATATGAAAGGGTTAAATTATGAAAAACAAGAAACAAGGCGACATACACAGAGTGAGAGAGACCCCCTACACACACACACACACACACACACACACACGCACACACACAGAGTGATCCTGAGAGAGGGAGAGGGGGGGGTAATTTTTTTTATATTTATATTTTTTTAATTATAATTATTTGTATTACCACAATTATTTAACTAATTATATAAAACAATATTGTCAATGCCCTACAAATAAACTGGTTTTATACATTTATTTTTTTATTCAAACCCAGAATAATATGTTTAATCCTTTAATGCAGGCCAAAGCATTGAGAGGTAATCTTTTTAGACAGAAAAGTGTCTCTCTCTCTCTCTCACACACACACACACACACACACACACACACACACACACACACACACACACACACACACACACACACTCATATCTGGTTCACTATCTTTCTGGGGACTCAACATAGACGTAATGGTTTTTATGCTGTACAAAACATTAATTCTGTCCTCCTACACTGCCCCTGCCCCTAAATCTACCCATCACACAACTTTCTGCATTTTCACCTTTTCAAAGTAACTCATTCTGTTTGATTTATAAGCTTTTGTACCCATTGGGAAGTCCCCATGAGTCTTTGTGCATTCAGGTTGAAGTCCCCACCAGGCTAGAAAACCATTCACACACACACACACACACACACACACACACACAGAGGCAAGTTTTTTTTGCTTGAAAACTTATACAATATTGTCCTCTACTGGACATTTAAGGGAGAGAATGTGTTGAAAAAAAAAAAAAAAAAAAAAACAACAGTGTGCTATATAGAATAACCAGCAGGTGGGAGTATAGCCTTATTTATGAATCAGGCACTTGTGTTCTTATTTTGTGTTTTTTAGGCTTTTGCTACGGGACCACCGTTTGAGATATCCAATAACCGTTCGCATTTTAGCATCTTCTGTATATTTACTTCATGTTGTCCGAGTTTGGAGGAGATTGAATGATTCGCTTTTGAGGAGAGGGTAAAAACTCAGAGCTCGCTTTGCCACTTCTTATTATCTTCCAACCAAATTATCTGACTTCCTGTTGGTCAGAGCTAATGACTGTAAATTAGAAAGTTGTCCGGCTCGAAAAGTACAATATATATACCGAGTTTGGTGACTGCAGATAAAACTAACCCCCCACTTTGGACAAAAGCCACACTTCCTGCTGCCAGTTGGTGGCGCTATAACTTTGACTCACAAAAGTCATATCCATGTGATCAGCCTCTTACAACGAACACACAGCTGAAGTTTCATCTAAATGAATTAATGTATGCAAAAGTTATAACACACTTCCTGTTTCCCTTTTCTCGCCATAAATTCGTCTCTTCGCCACGGCCAAACCGTTTGAGATATCAAAAAGTTGCTCGCAATTTGGCATCCTCAGTGTCTTGACTTCAGGCTGACCGAGTTTGGTGCTGATCGGGTGAATCGTCTAGGAGGAGTACCGCAAATTCCAGAGCATGCGTTTTCCGAACAACCCATAATAGCTCACTTCCTGTTGGGCGAAGCTTATGACTATGAGTGCGGAAGTTGTTCGGCCTGATGAGATCTATTAGTGTACCGAGTTTCATACATGTACGTGCAAGTGTGTTTAATATATAGACCCTGTTTTTCAAGGGGGCGCTGTTGAGCCCCCCTGCCACGCCCGGGTCAAAGGCCTCTGCCAGACCCTGTTGGCCGCGCATTCCGATGCGTGTGCAAAGTTTCAAGAGTTTTCGAGCATGGGAAGGGCCCCAAAAATGCCCAAAAGGCGAAAAGATAATAATAATAATAATAATAATAATAATTAAAGCTGCGAGCAGCGATGACGGGCCCAAGCCGGGGGCACCGCCACCCCGGTGGCATCAGCTTAACTGTGCACAGTAGGCAATAGGCATTTAATATGGGAAAAAAATAAATAATGGGACTATGTCAAATTCATTTGAATTCACCTCATTAACTGCAGCAACTGGTGCTGCTATGACCAGGAACCACAACACTCACATCTCTGAGATCAATTACATTTTATTCTTTAATTTTATTTCAGGTGATGTCAAATGTCAATTTCAAATGAGTGCAGAATACTGTCCAAATGCTGAAGTTGTATTATCCTTACACTTCTCTTAAAAATAAATTAAGCCAAATCACAGAGACCGCAACAATGATTTTAATATCAGTGTCAGGTAAGAGTAATATGCGTGCATAAAATTTATGGAAGTTTATTATAAACAGCCACTTTTATAAGATCATGTGAATTTTTTTTTTTTTATCCATTTGAATTTTATCAATAAATAATTAGTTTAAAGAGGTGTCATACGTGATCTTTGCAAACACAGCGCATGACTTTCTTTAAAGCCCATGTTATAGAAAACAATTAAAAGTATTAGGACATCACTTTCAATTATGTGCAAATGTATTTTTTGCAGCTCAATATATATATAATACATTTTTTAAAACTTATTTTTCACAATAAAGTGATAGATATTGCTGATAGCCTATGATATGAAATGGTTAAATTATGAAAAACAAGAAACAAGGCGACACACAGAGTGAGAGAGACCCCCTCCACACACACACACACACACACACACACACACACACACACACACACACACACACACACACACACACACACACAGAGTGATCCTGAGAGAGGGAGAGTGAGGGGGAAGGGGAATGACAGACACAAAATCTAAACAGTGAGAGATCATTGTTTTTATTTCACTGTTTTGCAATAACAACAATAGTTTTATCTTCAAAACAGTGTTCCTAGGACATATCCAACCTGGTTACCAAATAAGGCTACACTCTCACCTTCTGGTTATTCTATATGCCGGTAGCTCATTGGTTCTCATTTTTGTCCTTAAACAAAAGGCATTATTCTTCTCATTTTTAAGTTACACACACTACTTATTTTTTCCTTTTCTTTTTAAAGACAATTAAATGTGTTTTTTCTTTTGTTAGTAATGTTTTTTTTATATTTATATATTTTTATTAATAATTATTGGTATTAACACAATTATTTAACTAATTATATAAAACAATATTGTCAATGCCCTACAAATAAACTGGTTTTATACATGAATTTTTTTATTCAAACCCAGAATAATATGTTTAATCCTTTAATGCAGGCCAAAGCACAGCATTGAGAGGTAACACACACACACACACACACACACACACACTCACTGTAGAAATCAGTGACACGTGTCCCCATGAGTCTGTGTGCATTCAGGTTGAAGTCCCCACCAGGCTAGAAAAAAGAACACACACACACACACACACACACACACACTAGTAATGCTAAAGTATGCTGCAGGCAACTCTTATCAGTTCAGCCCATCCCCCCCACCCCCCCACCCCACCCCACACACACACACACACACACACACACACACACACACACACACACACACACACACACACACTCATGTCTGGTTCACTATCTGTTTGGGGACTCACCATAGACATAATGGTTTTTATGCTGTACAAACCATATATTCTGTCCTCCTACACTGCTCCTACCCCAAAACCTACCCATCACACAAAACTTTCTGCATTTTTACATTTTCAAAAGAACTCCTTCTGTCTGATTTATAAGCTTTTGTACCCATTGGGAAGTCCTCATGAGTCTGTGTGCATTCAGGTTTAAGTCCCCACCAGGCTAGAAAACCATTCTCACACACACACAGAGGCAAGTTTTTTTGCTTGAAAACTTATACAATATTGCCCTCTACTGGTCATTTAAGTGAGAGCATAAGTGTTGAGAAAAAAAAAACAAAAAAAAACTGTGTGCTATATAGAATAACCAGCAGGTGGGAGTATAGCCTTATTTATGAACCAGGCACTTGTGTGCTTATTTTATCTTTTTTAGGCTTTTGCTACGGGAACACCGTTTGAGATATCCAATAACCGTTCGCATTTTAGCATCTTCTGTATATTTACTTTATGTTGTCCGAGTTTGGAGGAGATTGAATGAATCGCTTTTGAGGAGAAGGTAAAAACTCAGAGCTCGCTTTCAACTTTTTCTCATTTTCAAACCAGATTATCTAACTTCCTGTTGGTCAGAGCTAATGACAGTAAATTAGAAAGTTGTCCGGCTCAAAAAGTGCAATATATATACCGAGTTTGGTGAATGTAGATAAAACTAACCCCCCACTTTGGACAAAAGATGGCGCTATTGAGCCCCTCTACCACGCCCGTTTCTGAATCTTTGCTTGCATCTTCTGGACAGCATGTCAGATGTGTGTGTTGAGTTTCATGCAATTTCAAGCATGCTAAGAGTCTCAAAAACACATAAAAAGATTATTAGACTTTGACACGTTGCCATGACAACAGTATTTCAAGAATCAGGAATCCATTCATATGTCTATATCTGCCATGTTTTGACATTATACTGATGAAGTTTGAAGTAAATCGGGTGAAAATAAGATGGGGATTTAAAGCAATTTTGAAAGTGACACACTTCCTGCTGCCAGTTGGTGGCGCTATAACTGTGACTCACAAAAGTCATATCCATGTGATCGGCCTCCTACAACGAACACACATCTGAAGTTTCATCAAAATGAATTAATGTATGCAGAAGTTATAACACACTTCCTGTTTCCCTTTTCTCGCCATAAATTCGTCTCTTCGCCACGGCCAAACCGTTTGAGATATCAAAAAGTTGCTCGCAATTTGGCATCCTCAGTGTGTTGACTTCACGCTGACCGAGTTTGGTGCTGATCGGGTGAATCGTCTAGGAGGAGTATCGCAAATTCCACAGCATGCGTTCCACAGCATGCGTTCAACTACCCCTAATAGCTCACTTCCTGTTGGGCTGACGCATAACTTAGAGCACGAAAGTTGTTCGGCCCGATGAGCTCTATATGTGTACCGAGTTTCATATATGTACGTGCAAGTCGGTTTGATTTATAGACCACGTTTTCAGAGCCCACTTTAGGGGGCGCTGTCGAGCCCCCCTGCCACGCCCGGGTCCCAGCCTCAGCCCGGCCCTGATGGCCGCGCATTCTGATGCGTGTGCAAAGTTTCAAGAGTTTTCGAGCACGGGAAGGGCCCCAAAAATGCCCAAATAGTCGCGTAAAAAAATAATAATAAATAATAATAACAAATTAAAGCTGCGAGCAGCGATGACGGGCCCAAGCCGGGGGCACCGCCACCCCGGTGGCATCAGCTTAACTGTGCACAGCAGGCCAATAGGCATTTAATATGGGAAAAAATAAATAATGGGACTATGTCAAATTCATTTGAGTTCACCTCATTAACTGCAGCAACTGGTGCTGCTATGACCAGGAACCACAACAGTCACATCTATGAGATCAATTACATTTCATTCTTTAATTTTATGTCAGATGATGTCAAATGTCAATTTCAAAATGAGTGCAGAATACTGTCCAAATGCTGAAGTTATATTATCCTTACACTTCTCTTAAAAATAAATTAAGCCAAATCACAGAGACCACAACAATGATTTTAATATCAGTGTCAGGTAAGAGTAATATGCGTGCATAAAATTTATAGAAGTTTATTATAAACAGCCACTTTTATAAGATCATGTGAATTTTTTTTTTTATCCATTTGAATTTTATCAATAAATAATTAGTTTAAAGAGGTGTCATACGTGATCTTTGCAAACACAGCGCATGACCTTCTTTAAAGCCCATGTTATAGAAAACAATTAAAAGTATTAGGACATCACTTTCAATTATGTGCAAATGTATTTTTTGCAGCTCAATATATATATAATACATTTTTTTAAACTTATTTTTCACAATAAAGTGATAGATATTGCTGATAGCCTATGATATGAAATGGTTAAATTATGAAAAACAAGAAACAAGGCGACACACAGAGTGAGAGAGACCCCCTCCACACACACACACACACACACACACACACACACACACACACACACATAGAGTGATCCTGAGAGAGGGAGAGTGAGGGGGAAGGGGAATGACAGACACAAAATCTAAACAGTGAGAGATCATTGTTTTTATTTCACTGTTTTGCAATAACAACAATAGTTTTATCTTCAAAGCAGTGTTCCTAGGACATATCCAACCTGGTTACTAAACAAGGCTACACTCTCACCTTCTGGTTATTCTATATGCCGGTAGCTCATTGGTTCTCATTTTTGTCCTTAAACAAAAGGCATTATTCTTCTCATTTTTAAGTTACACACACTACTTATTTTTTCCTTTTCTTTTTAAAGACAATTAAATGTGTTTTTTCTTTTGTTAGTAATGTTTTTTTATATTTATATATTTTTATTAATAATTATTGGTATTAACACAATTATTTAACTAATTATATAAAACAATATTGTCAATGCCCTACAAATAAACTGGTTTTATACATGATTTTTTTTATTCAAACCCAGAATAATATGTTTAATCCTTTAAAGCAGGCCAAAGCACAGCATTGAGAGGTAATCTTTTTAGACAGAAGAGTGGCTCTCTCTCTCTCTCTCACACACACACACACACACACACACACACACACACACACACACACTCACTGTAGAAATCAGTGACACGTGTCCCCATGAGTCTGTGTGCATTCAGGTTGAAGTCCCCACCAGGCTAGAAAAAAGAACACACACACACACACACACACACACACACACACACACACACACACACACACACACACACACACACTAGTAATGCTAAAGTATGCTGCAGGCAACTCTTATCAGTTCAGCCCACCCCCCCCCCCACCCCCCCCACCCCCCCCACACACACACATACACACACACACACACTCACTCATGTCTGGTTCACTATCTGTTTGGGGACTCACCATAGACATAATGGTTTTTATGCTGTACAAACCATATTCTGTCCTCCTACACTGCTCCTACCCCAAAACCTACCCATCACACAAAACTTTCTGCATTTTTACATTTTCAAAAGAACTCCTTCTGTCTGATTTATAAGCTTTTGTACCCATTGGGAAGTCCCCATGAGTCTGTGTGCATTCAGGTTTTAGTCCCCACCAGGCTAGAAAACCATTCTCACACACACACAGAGGCAAGGTTTTTTGCTTGAAAACTTATACAATATTGCCCTCTACTGGTCATTTAAGTGAGAGCATAAGTGTTGAACAAAAAAAAACAAAAAAAACTGTGTGCTATATAGAATAACCAGCAGGTGGGAGTATAGCCTTATTAATGAACCAGGCACTTGTGTGCTTATTTTATCTTTTTTAGGCTTTTGCTACGGGAACACCGTTTGAGATATCCAATAACCGTTCGCATTTTAGCATCTTCTGTATATTTACTTTATGTTGTCCGAGTTTGGAAGAGATTGAATGAATCGCTTTTGAGGAGAGGGTAAAAACTCAGAGCTCGCTTTCGACTTCTTGTTATCTTCCAACCAAATTATCTGACTTCCTGTCGGTCACAGCTAATGACTGTAAATTAGAAAGTTGTCCGGCTCGAAATGTACAATATATATACCGAGTTTGGTGAATGTAGATAAAACTAACCCCCCACTTTGGACAAAAGATGGCGCTACTGAGCCCCTCTACCACGCCCGTTTCTGAATCTTTGCTTGCATCTTCTGGACAGCATGTCTGATGTGTGTGTTGAGTTTCATGCAATTTCAAGCATGTGAAGAGTCTCAAAAACACCAAAAAAGATTATTAGACTTTGACACGTTGCCATGACAACAGTTTTTCTAGAATCAGGAATCCATTTATATGTCTATATCTGCCATGTTTTGACATAATACTGATGAAGTTTGAAGTAAATCGGGTGAAAATAAGATGGGGATTTAAAGCAATTTTGAAAGTGACACACTTCCTGCTGCCAGTTGGTGGCGCTATAACTTTGACTCACAAAAGTCATATCCATGTGATCATCCTCTTACAACGAACACACAGCTGAAGTTTCATCAAAATGAATTAATGTATGCAAAAGTTATAACTCACTTCCTGTTTCCTTTTTCTCGCCATAAATTCGTCTCTTCGCCACGGCCTAACCGTTTGAGATATCAAAAAGTTGCTCACAATTTGGCATCCTCAGTGTCTTGACTTCATGCTGACCGAGTTTGGTGCTGATCGGGTCAATTTTCTAGGAGGAGTATCGCAAATTCCAGAGCATGCGTTTTCCGAACAACCCATAATAGCTCACTTCCTGTTGGGCTGACGCATAAGTTAGAGCACAAAAGTTATTCGGCCCGATGAGCTCTATATGTGTACCGAGTTTCATATATGTACGTGCAAGTGTGTTTGATTTATAGACCCTGTTTTCAGAGCCCACTTTAGGGGGCGCTGTCGAGCCCCCCTGCCACGCCCGGGTCCCAGCCTCAGCCCGGCCCTGATGGCCGCGCATTCTGATGCGTGTGCAAAGTTTCAAGAGTTTTCGAGCATGGGAAAGGCCCCAAAAATGCCCAAATAGTCGGTAAAAAAAATAATAATAAATAATAATAATCCTTAGAAGAACAATAGGGCTCTGCGCCCTTTCAGGGCTTGGGCCCTAATAATCCTTAGAAGAACAATAGGGCTCTTCGCCCTTTCAGGGCTTGGGCCCTAATAATCCTTAGAAGAACAATAGGGCTCTGCGCCCTTTCAGGGCTTGGGCCCTAATAACAAAAAAAAAGAAAAATAATCCTTAGAAGAACAATAGGGCTCTGCGCCCTTTCAGGGCTTGGGCCCTAATAATTGTTGTTTATTCACAGCTGGATTTATTGTGTGTGTGTGTGTGTGTGTGTGTGTGTGTGTGTGTGTGTGTGTGTGTGTGTGTGTGTGTGTGTGTGTGTTGTAGGCCACACCATATTTCATTGGTTTGATATTATTGGAGGTTGTGTTGGGATGGTTAAAGGCAGATGGCCCTTGCATCAAGACCAATGACTTCATCACGTCTTTGTCCGCAGGGATGATGTCTCGTCTGCCTCAGTGAGTTGACAACAACTTCCCAAGTGTCAGAAATGGCTATAAATATGAATCACAGGAAATAATTGACTTAGATTTCAAAATGTTGATAGTCAGACTGTATATTAGATATCCCTTGATCTTACAAAGATATTGTGCAGTGCTTTGAGCGCTCCATGACATGTTTATTTAGTGATGATCTCCTCTCTGTGTGTCTTTCTATAGGCTCGTGGTGAGAAGTTTGGAGCTGTCAGCTTATGTTTATGTCTGGAACAACTTCCGTATTTTGGAGCTTACCTGGGATTCAGCTTGGACGTGGTGGTTTGCATTTCTTGGTGTGGACATGGGATACTACTGGTTCCATCGATTTGCCCATGGTATGTGGATATCCTGCCAAATGTACTGTTATTATATCCGTCCATCTGCTTTAAAGGACCTCGCTGAATGTGAAAATGGAAGGTCGTAACATTCCAAAATTTACAGGGTGTGCTGCTTTCTTCTTGTGAATTTTATTATGATTTTTTTGTACATTTAATTGTTTAATCTAGTACTAATAGCATTTTACACCTTTCATTTCCAACTGGAATAGGAACTATTAAAATAGTCATTTTCAATCTCCTTCCATGCAGTTTATAGTGATATAATGACCAAAAATAAAACTCGAAAGAGTGCCATAAAAATGGTCGATAATACTTCTGAAGCCGTATGGTACGTTTCTGTGAAAAAAGACTGAAATTTAGGTCATAATTCACTGATAATCCTGCCAGAATTAAAAAAATGAACCGTTTTTCATTGCGATAAAACTAGCTATGTTTAAAGTGCTGTAGGAAGCGTTATTTGTTTCTGAAGTCATCTTGTGGATGTTAGTTTTATGTTCTTGCAATAATGGCTGGTTTAATTCCGTGATAATATTGTTTTGACCCCCTGTCTTTAAGGATCGTACATCTTGCTACTTTTTCTGCTACATAACTTGGAAAAGCAAGTAACTGGTGACTCTTTTTGATTTACCTCAAACTCTATAGGAGTTTTATTTTCCATATTTCAGTAAACACATTTATATACAGTATAATCTGTCTTCTATCCAGATGTGGAAAATGCATCTTAGATGAAATGCTTTATCTGGCCTTGCATATGAAATATCAATCTGTCAAGAAGTAGGCGATTGCAAAAGTTTGCGTAGCATGAGAGTTCAGACGGAGAGCCGTGAGACATGTGTCCAAACAGAGGATAACATTGTCACAGCTGTAATCTTTGAGTGCTGTGGTGTTTTTCTTCTTTCTTCAAGTGCAGCCGTCACAGAACAGCATTGCCAGTAAACATACTTTGGTACCATACTGTAAATCTGCTTTTTGCTCTGGGAGTAAGTCTCCAGTATGCTGGAGAAGAAGAATGTGCAATGTTACTTTTGGTTTACCAAAATACAATGTTACAGGCTGTTTAGTTTTTTCTCAAATGCACATTGCTCAATAGTTTGCTCCATGTCCTCTTCTACTCCGCAAGTAAACATCCACACTGTGTCAGAGGCCAGGACATTGACTTCAGTTTGTTTCTTCAGAGTGAAAAAGGTAAAAGCAGGCCACTGCCCTTCGCTTCAGTATGCTTACCATATGCTACACCAATTCCATCCATTTGGGATTTAATGTTGATACGATGGCAGGATGTTTTTTTTTTTTTTTTTTTTTAATTACATCGCTCCAGACTTTACTTGGATCCCTAAATAAAGTGATGAGGTGCTTGTGGCTGTCATGTTATGTTTTCCATTGTCCTGAGCTCCTGCTCCGAGTCGGAAATGTCATTTATGTCAGAGGTCTCCTGTGCCCAATTTGTTCTTTTTGAAGTCAGAGGAAATGATTTGTCTAGTTTTCTATTCCATCGCTGTCCAAGAGGACTTCTTCTGGATGTCGTATGGTTATAATTCATAAAAGGCCCAGACATATTGGCCTTTCTTTTAGTTCTTTAGTTTAGCTGCTATACTTTTGCAGCCAGACAATATTACTGACAGAAGAGTCGGAAAAAGACGTACCAATGACAATCGTAAGGGATTTAATAGATTCATTTTGTTGACCGTTTTATTATAATGAACTCTCTCAAAAGAGTCATTTATTGATTAATTGGAATACTCTGGTCACGTTTTTTGCGTTTATCCACTGAGGATAGTTCAATAGAATGTTGTTTATTGATGCTTGTTCAAAAGTATTCTTTATGCTATTTATAATAAGAAACAGTTCTCCAATTTGTGTCTGATATTGGTTTCAGAATTAGATGTGCCAAAAAGGCTCAATAGCACCGCCTACAAAATAAATTCGGTATTAAAAAAGTATGAAATTCGGCAGACACATGTAACAGCCCAATACTACAAAAAAGTCCTTGGAAGAAAATCAGAAAACCCAGGAGGAAGTGAAATATTTTGAAGTTTCTCTGCAAAATATTAGACGTTTTTGCCATTTTCAGACATACTTTAACAAACTCCTTCTAGAGATTTAACCAGATCAACATCATATTTGGCCACTCTAATCTAAAGGCCTTGGCGACATTACATTGCGAATATCTTGAGTGATCCTTGGAGGGTCTGTGGCGGCCTGACAAAGTTTAATGTTTCGCCATAAAACAGGAAGTTGTTATAACTGAGTCCTGGCCTTTGTGATGTTAAATTGTGGAGATCTTGAGTTTTCACTGAAGGGTGTCGTGGCAACGTCTAATGTTTCGCCTCCAAATTCAATTTGGCTTTTTTGAGGGCCTTAATATGCTTATAAAACTTGCACATGAAACTTTGCACATACGTTAGAAGTTATGAAAATGATGTCTGATATGAGTTTCAGAATTGCAAAATGGCTCAATAGTGCCAACAAATTTTCAACAAACTGGCCCTCACACTACATTTCACATACAGGTATGTAAAAAAATGTAATAGCCCAATACCTAACAAAAAGTCTCCTGGTGCAAATTCTGAAAGTGTGGAACTCTGAAGTGACTTATTTAATATACATAAATCTCATATTTCTCCTATATTTACCCACTCATATTTGCCCTTTCATCGCTGCTTGTAGCTTTAATTGATAACATGTTTACAATAAAAAAGTTCAGCGACCAACAGTAATACCATTTTGAATCAATTTTTTTTATTTTTATGAAAATCATAACTGAATTTGGCAAGAAAAGAAACGTTATGCATTTTTACATAATAGGCAGAATAATATAAGTGTGAATGTGTAAATGTTTACTTCATAACTACAATAGAACTGGAAGTTTTACTTTTCTAATTTCTTTCTCTTTATTTCCTTAAACCTCCTTTAATCCGTTAATAATTTAAATCCTTTAAATTGAAATTATATGAACCAATATAAACAATACCCACATCCACCCCACTTCACCATGCCCCCCAGAAAACACTTTGGCCCCCAGCCCCAGCCCCAGCCCCAGCCCCATTGTTTAAGATATGGTTACGGCCTTGGTTGACAGTTTTGTAAGGGCTTTTGAGATATTTAAGATAACCTTATATTTAGGATATATGTATTGATAATTAATAATATTAAAAGTGTAAGAGAACATTTTCAATTACCATGAAATACTAATATATAGAAACCTTTTAAAACCTTTAATCTTTTTATGTGCATTGATTGTACATTTTTTTATTGTTTTCGATCACCAAAAATCTGTGAGCAGCAGCTCTGTGACTAAAGCACATGTCCACCTTTTGTTATTTCAGATTTTACTTCTTCTGACCATTGACTTGAGAGGTTTACAGATGGTCTTAAGGTTTAGCTAATGATCTCCGAATAGTTTTCATACTCGGTTTTGGTTCAGTTGTCTCACTGAAGCTTTTATCTAAAGCTCTATTCTTTTGGGACTTGTAAGCTATAAATCTTTATTCCATAGTATGAAAAAACAATTTTATGGGCATAACGGCAGAAATATAACCACTATAAAACCATACTGACCCTAATTAGTGCCATTGTAAAATGGGAATTTTTTTTTGATCATTTTTATGAATTTCATTTTTCCCTACACAGGTCACAGGTTCTTTTTTGATGCTATAAGCATGCTAGGATCTGTCAAAAATGCTATAATATCCGTAGCATTTAAAATGTGTATTGTATAGTAGCAACCCAATTTGTTTTTGGTTTTTTTGCATATTTTTTACCACTGTCCTGAATGACATTTAAAATTAGATTCAAGTTTAAATTTAAGTTTAAATTCCTTGTCTGAAGTAGCCGTTTAATATAGTTAGAAATTCATATCCTCATAAATCAAAGGCTGCGTTTGGCTTTGGTGGCTTTTGAAGTTGTCCAGGCGTGTGCTTCTGCGTGAGCTATTTGCATTCGTTCATCCTGCTCTCTTCTGTCATTCTCTGTCACATTTTTTCCACATGTTTCCTTATTTTCCAATTGCCTGCAAACCTTTATTGCGACTCTCGGTGGTGTTTGGCCTTTCCATGTCTTCCTCTAGCGATGCCACACTCCACTGTAGCAGGGCTGGCTTTCCGACCGCACGGTCGGTTTTGGCAACGTGGGCCAGACGAGGTTAGCCCGGACTAGGTTAATGGTCTTCTGGATCTTTTTACACATCAAGATTTTTTTTACATCCATAGACAGAGAAGTGTATTAAAATAGCTGCGGCCCCAATTTAGGTAATTTGGTTGTTCGCACTGTCTACATGTGCTTCTCTATTAAAACAAACTATGTTGCAATTTTGATTGTTGATATTTCAGTGTTGTTGAAATAAATTGGGACTCATAGTTGTATTTACACCATTTTCCCGGTGTGTTTTACTACGCTCCTTGGCGTCAGTAGGAGAGAGATTTCATGTGGCCGGCTTGATGACAGCAGTAGTAGCTCTGTTTTCTCTGCCGCTCTCATGATTCAGGTCCCCATATGCTACTATTTTCAAAGAGCTCCACCAAAACCTCAGCTTAACCTCCGTTCAGTAACTCTGAAGCAGCCCAATGGGCTTTTGACAGGAAGGCCATGGTGGCTGCTGCTGCATTAGGGCTCCATCGAGTTGGTCTTTCATTTCTCAGTTTCATGAGTCATTAGCAATGAAAGATGAATGGTGGGCTCCAGAAGTCTGAGACCACATTGAAAATGTAAGTTTCAGAATCTACTGTAGTTTAAACATGTAAAGTAAAGTTTTTTGGATTTTGAAAAACCTAAAACAAAGCAATGCTGTAAGGTAAATGAATAAGAACTATAATATTCTACACTTTTCCTTGGGTGACTTCTTAAGCAAAGTACACAAGTACACAATCATCAGGTTTTACAACAATTTGTGGAAAATGGTAGCCTGGATGCCAGCTGAACTTAGCCCCGCTCACCACATTTTTAGGTCGGGAAGTTCGGTCTGGACTCGATCCGTAGAGGAGTTATTATGCCCGAACAGAAACTGTTCGGACCAATCACACTGTCAGGGCGATGATTGACAGATTATCACCAGAAACGTAATCAGCCGCGTCATCAAAGAGCGCTTGGGTTGAAGAACTGAGATATGTAGATTCCGCCATCGCGTCTGTTATAGAAGATATCGACAGCGCATTCATTTTAAAAGAGGAACAGAGGACCACGACCAAGGCATTTGCCGATGGGAAAGATGTTTTGCCTTAGAGGTCTTCATGGAGCACCCGAGACCCGTGGACCCGGTGTCATGACAAATCCTGTCCGCCTGTGAAATTGTGTCCGCTTACAGGACCCCAGAGCGATTCTATTAGCTGATATAACTTTTAATGGGTAATCTGTTCAGAGCCTGATTACAATTCGTACAAAATCGCTTTTTGCTGTTTAAATTGTGTTAAAATAGTCTTTCATGTCTTATAAATCATATGTTTCAAATAGTAGTAGTATATAACTGAAGTTATAAGTGCTTATATAAGTATGTAAGATATATACAAGCATATCTCATATATAATCTATTTATTTTGTGCACCTATTCTGTATATTACTGTTTTTTTATTCTTTATTATTTACATTATAGGTACATTACTATGTCATGATTTTGTATTGGTAGTATTACTTAGTTTATCAGTTGAAATAATTCAGAACATGTTTTTGCTCCCATTATAGCAATCAATTACATATTTCAAATAAATGTTTTGCGTTTTTAAAGAATTGCTTGTCCAGAACCATGTATAACAACTTTTGATCAGGCATTTAAAACCGCTACCAGCGGACAAGATTTCACAGGCGGACATGATTTATGCAAGGGGGTAATCTAGCGCTCGGAAAGCGTTCCACCCATAGGGGCGGCCATTGCTAACCAAGCCATCACCTGCTGTTAGCATCCCATTGACTCCCATTCATTTTTGAGTCACTTTGACAGTGAATAACTTTACATCAGAGGCGTTTAAAGACTCCATTTGTCCATTGTTTATTTATAAAGAAACACGACAATGCATAAAGGGCTCCATTACCTTGTATCTTACACTATCGCCCCGTAGAAGCTGTTTTTGTAAAATTAGGCTAACGATTGCGTCATAACCAATGTGACTCTGTTCACAGTTGAGAAATTACCGTATAGACAGGAGGAGACGTTCAGAAACAATCTTTTACTGTCTATGAGGCAGTCGGGGGGACGTGGAGACATAAAGTCTGATAAAGTCAAGGGGGAAGAATGGGGAGAAGCCAATAGTGAGCCTAAAGCAACGGGAGAAAATATTTAAACAACGTGATTCAGATTTTACTTTCCACAACTACTAGAAGACCTACAACTGTCAGACAGGTTGCTTACGTCACATCTACGTCGTCAAGCTCAGTCTGAGCCTGCGCAGTTCGCTCAGCCATCAGGAAGTGAGTGCCTCTGATTGGCCTCATTTTTCCGCTGTTGAAGTCAATAGGATAGCTCTCTCCATTTCTTTTACTTTCTATGGATTTATTACACCGGGACCTGTACGGGTTCGGGTCTATATTTTAAATGGTCGGCTGGGTCCGGTTTCGAGTCCCAATCTATTACTTCGGGTCCCGGGTCTGTTTAACGTTGTGTCTAATACCTAAATTGTAAAATTAGGATAAGAAAAGTGTGAGCTGGGAAATGATGTTTAGAAAAATAAAAGACACAAGCTCTCTCTCTCTTTTGCTCGCGCTCTCAGCCGTTTATAAAGCGAGCAGATTTAATGCAAGCGCACTGTAATATATTGTACTCAACAATATATTTGAAATTCGCTACAAAATCTCAGGTGAACTATCACAAATGTTTTCTGTGATGCAAAAATTGCGTAAAAAAGCTTATATTTCAGGTTGCTCCAACTAAGGCTCGATCGTAGTCTCAAGCGCGTGTCATGTTTGTATTGCAACCCGAGCTTCCGCAGGGACTGTAATGACTTTAAAAATAATATGAATGAACCGTCTTGTTTAATCTTATTTTGGTGGTCAGACTCGGCTCACAAAAATAATAGAAAATAAATAATGCTGACATCAGCGGCCATGGCACCCAGCGAGCTATCATTAGTCCAAAAGGGCAAGTTATTATGCGAGTTAACTCTGAGTTGAAATGCAAATATGCAAAAACATTTCCGTGACATAAAATGGACTTTTACAGCTGAAATGATAAGAGAATTAAGCATGCTTGGAACAACAAGAGAGGAATATTATACTTCACAATCAAATACAAAGAAGGGAGACAACGGCCATCATATACTAGTAGGCTGAGACAAAAAGTTATATTTTTTCGCAACTTGTTTATTGACTTTTTAAGAGCAGTTTCTTGTGGAATATGAGACAATCGGGTCCGTGTCTTCCCGCTGGGTTCGGTTCTAGCTTTCAAATAATAGTTTACATTTTGTTTACACTCGTCTTCTACTAGTTCCAGGCAGCATGTGTGCAGTTGAGTTCTGTTGACAGCTATGCGTCTCTCAACATCTGTCACTTACTCTGCAGCTCTGATTAGTCGTAGGTCTATCCAGTTGAGGTCTTTCCTGTGTCGGTTGAAATACGCCCCATAATCACAGCCCAATGGAGCAGTATCAGACTCATATTCTGACTAGAATTGAGTATGACCACTGTTCTAGAAATCTAGACGCACCCTAGCGGCAGCAAATCCAATCTGCCCGCGATTGTCGTCTAGCAACTCTCAATACCCGTCTGAGCTGTAAAAACCAAACTCTGGTCAGGCCAATCACATCGTGCATAGAGTCGGTGGGCGACATAATAACGGGCGAGTTGCGTTTACGTGCTACTAGTGAACACAGAAACAGGAGAACGGCGGTCTTTCAAATCAGCTTTGACCGCGACTCTGGAAGACTGAGTTAAGCTTTTCTCTGAGAAAAAAACAAAGAACCGCACTGAAGTCATTCTTTAAATGGGAAGAGGTGTTCTGACTTCTGAGTTTCGCCGACCGGATACTACCAGAAAGTTTAATCTATCAACGAGTTCCACTTCACCTTCGTTGCTCTGGTTGGTGTAGCGCTATCCTATCACGTGCAGAGGGAGTTTGAAAGACAACCGTTTATCTCGCCCCTCAGATTGAGACCTGTCAATGGTGAGTTTCTAAACCAAACATCTTGATGTGGGTCTGGCTTGTCAGGCTATATGACCACGTCAGGCTAGGAAAATGGACAAAACCATTCTGAAATTCATGTTAATTTAACTTTTCACTCAAATTTTTATGCTACGTTGTAATGCAAAATATTTGATTAAATCAGAACATTTTTACAAGTGGTTTCTAGTTGATCCTGCTGTATATATTTTTTCTATATAATATATATTTTTTTCTTCTATAATATAAAATATAAAACCGCATTCTCTATTGTTTAAGAAGATGGATTTTCCTACAGCAATACTCTCAGGTTGAAGTGCTTTTGATGGCAGACTCGCTTAAATAACCTTGGGTTTTGGTGATTAGTTTGGCCTAAGGTTGCTTTCTGTTCTTCCTAGATGTGTAGTATGACGTCTTTAGATTAATTACAAGTCCTGCAGGTCTTTGGATCTGGAGACCAATTTGCAAGTCCAACTTTTGTAAAGCAACATGCATTTCAAGTCCCCAATTCCCTCTCCTTTTCATTCACTAGAGTCACATAAAGACATTTGAATAATGATAGTTTGGGAAACTTTTGGTCCATCCAAGGGGGATATTGTCTGGATTTCTAAGACACTTTCATCTGGTTTGCAGTCTAGCAGAAGTGTCATATTCTGTCATTCTTTTTACTTTATTTTGAGGTTAGATGCTATAGGTTTATAGAGGGGGCAGGGACGGTTATAAAGCTGGAGAGAAACTATAAACAAGTTATGGAAGGCAGTACGTAATGTTACATTCTTTATCACCTCACCCCATTCAATATTTTTCAGTGGGAAAGGTGTTTATGGCATTTGAGCCACTAGATTTTTCCAAAAGAAATGGCATTTCCATATTAGAAATGACATTTTGTGGCTGTCATTCTTGGAAGTGCTTGGGGCAAAATAAGTCAATATTATGTCTGATGTAAACTTGTATGCACAGAGGAAGGTTGTACAGAGGGTTTGATTTCATTTGCGCATTTTTCATTTGTAACGTGAGTCAAAAAATCAAATCAGCTTTCTCCAGTAAAAGGTTGCAGTAGCACATATGTGTACATATGCAACCTCCCAATATCAGGCTCAGGATACAGTAGTGGCACACGTTTAGCATTTACGCAGACGGCGGCAGTTGTCAAGACAAACAGATCACGTAAATGCCGCCACGGGTTGTCCCAAAGGAGGCCGGGACTGGATGTTATTGTTTTCAAAAGGAATCCTCTTGGTGGAAGGCGGCGGGGTTTAACCCCAGGCCACGGGGGCTTCATAAATCTTCTCCTGCCTCTGGAAGTCCCCGGCCGTGCAGGTTGGAGGGCGTACAAAAGAATCGAACCGGCCAGGATGTGGAGCCAGGGCTCAAAACGAGCGCCCCCGGGACACTGCAATAATATCAACAATGTCCAGCAAATCAGCCACTTGTGTTTGTAGGCAAGTGTGTGCATATGTGAGTTTTGGACGAGGCCAAACCAAGCCAGTCCGAGGGATGTCTCTTGCTGTGTCAAAGATTTTGTCCTTCAGGATAGGAGTCTGCCTTCACCATATGCCATGAATGAAATAAGACTAGGGAAAATATAGATTTTCAAATTAATTGCTATATTCATTTGAACTTGATTTTTTTGTTCGCTTCTGTGACACTAGTGTTAGTTAGCAAAATTACAAAAATAAAACAACAACGCAAATGCACCTTCTCACGTTGTGCCTCCCTCAACTCAAATATCCCAAATACAGCTCTTAAGGGGATCGTTCACCCAAAACTGAAAATTCTGTCATTTAGACAGAAGCTTAGTCAAGCTCAAGTTGTTCCCAATCTGTATACATTTCCTTGTTCTGCTGAACACAAAGGAAGATATTTGGAAGAATGTTTGTAACCATGCAGATCTCGGCAGCCATAGACTAAAATACTATAACAACTGCTTGGTTACAAACATTCTTCAAAATATCTTCCTTTGTGTACACCAGAAGGAAAAAAAACACACAGATTTGGAACACCTTGAGGGTGAGTAAATGATGACAGATTTTTAATTTGAGGGTGCATTTAAAGCCTTTCCTGAAAAGGGTAAAGGTAGGCTACCTCCAATAAAAGGTCCAAAATGTATATATGTATATATATATATATATATATATATATATATATATATATATATATATATATATATATAAAATATGAGAAGGCATGTTTACACATAGGTTTGCAACCTGTGATAATGCGTGTTAGCACGGCTTTATTTGTGTAATTTTTACATGATGCGTTTAATGCTGTCTAACTGGACACACCAAAGTAAACCTAAACTTGTACATTTGTCTTTCTGAACGGATGCATGATGATGCTGTATTTAAGTGCCCACTGTATATATAATCAAAACAATAATATAGCGCAATCATTTTAGTCTGATTCAAGAACAAATTAATTATTTTAAACCTATTCTTTTAGTGGAAAACATACAGCACAGCTAGTGTGCTTCATGAACAAGTGAACTGTACCTAAATGAACAGTACGTTTACTCAATATTACCATATTGTTTATGTGACTTGTATAAGAGATATATTGCACCTTCATTTGCATTTTCCATGAATATTAATGTGCAGTGTAATTCAGAATATACCACTCTTTTTACAAATGTCTGCAGTGGCAGTTTTTTTTACTGTGAGCAAAGACATTGTGAAGTATTGTGGTGACAGACATGGTTTTGGTTGCCTCAGCTGACTGTTTGTGTTGGCGTCTTTTGTTCGCTGACAGCTTGTCCACTCTGCCCAGACATTCACAGTTCATTGATAACCTGAATGACATGGCGTGCAGTCTGTCGCCACGCTTGGGCTCAGCGAGGCCCATGGCATCATGTGGGGCCTTGTGTGAGGGTGGCACTAGAGCTGAGGGTGTATTCACATGTTAGATGAAAAGGGAAAACGCAATATTTAACCCATGTGATGAAAAGAACTTGACTGTGTACTTGGTCCCTTATAGTTTTTATTAACTGGTTGTTTAAATGTGTACATGTTTAGCACATTTAAAAATACATGAACATATTTACAAATAGATAGATTTCATTCATTTTTCCTTTAAAAATGTTTCTGCAGTACACTTTAAATTGTGCAGTGTTGTACAATGGTATAGTGTATTTTCTTGTTAGTTTAACCCTTCATTTTATGGGGCTTGTGAAAAGGCCTCTCACCCTATTCATATCTGTTGTTACAGCACGGTTATTATTGTGATGCAATTGTACATGAGTCTGTATTTTTCTGTTCCTGTACTTTGCATTCATACTAGAGTTTATAGATAAGAACCTATTCAGGTACAATAGACCCTGAACCTTAAGGTGATGATTTGGTTTTGTAAAATGTACATAGGCTGTGTTCACACTTGTAGTTTGGTCATGACCAAAAAAAATAATAATTTAGTCCTCCTGGTCCACTTGGCGTTCACATTGGCATTTTAACTCTGAACCTAAAGATACCAAACCTAAAGGCACAGGTATATATTCACAACCTGATTGGTCGGCTTTTTTTGCGTATATTTCGTGATGGAACTTACCGAACATCCAGAACTGTGTGCAAGGCTAAATGCGCTCGTCATATGTTCGTAACTACATACATATTTAGCAAAGAGCTTATAAAATGTGTGAAGGAGTCAAAACAGTGGAAAGAATTCCTCGTCACACACACAATCAAAGATCTGCTGCGAGAGGATGCACTTCTGATGTCTGAACTGTGATGGGCAACA
This sequence comes from Pseudorasbora parva, assembly GCF_024679245.1. Lineage (NCBI taxonomy): Eukaryota > Metazoa > Chordata > Actinopteri > Cypriniformes > Gobionidae > Pseudorasbora > Pseudorasbora parva. Next base: position 21,439,180 of record NC_090179.1, read on the forward strand.
TCGCAACTATGATTATAAAAAAACAGGTATTCTTGACCATTCTGTCCTTTTTAGGGGCACATCTTGTGACATCATGTCCTGTGTTTTGGTTCATTTACATGTCTTTGGTCCGTGTTGCATTCATATTTCATTCAAACTGCGCCAGAGTTTGTTTGGAAGCGGACCAAGACCCATCTTCTCAGCTTGTCACACTTGTTCAAATGAACACACAAAGTGTGAACACACCCTTAATTTCATTCATTCATTCTCAGAATGCCTTGGCATGGTTTGGATATTCATTTCCATCGAGAATATTTTGCCTTGGGCAAGTAACTGTCCATTAGCAGACACCCAGCAAGCACCAAGAACACTCAAGTAACCCTAGTTGATTTCTCCTTGAGCGTTAAGACCAATCTAATGCTTTTCTTTATCCATTTATAGTACACACGGCTTTCTGTGCAACCAAATGCTATTTATCCCGGTGTTTTTTGAGAAAAGAACAGAATCTCTGTGTCTGAGAAGACCATGGTCTTCAGGCATGATGGGAAAGTCTTTTCTGTGGCATAGGTTCTCATCATTAAAGCTCTTCCCCTCTGAATACTGCCTGCCAAACTATGCGGCTTCCAGCCGAGGCCAGCGCACGAGGACACGGATTGCAATGAGGCCTAGCTGAACATACTTCCTACCGGTGACACCCCACATCAATCTTACACTGCTCTGCCCTAGGAGGTGAAAGCATGGGCTCACACACTCTCAAACACTGACTGGAGCTCTGCGGGTGTGTTTTAAGGAAAAAAACCCTCTGATTTCATCTCTGGATTCAAAGCAGAAAGCTCTAAAAAGTGTAATTTATAACAAAGTAGTATTAGCTCTTGCAATACTTCATTTAAACTTTGGAATTTAAATCTAAATTGTGTTATTTTCATGTCAAATACTTCTTTACTAGCGTAAAGTGTGGAGACAACTAAATACACATTTCTCTGTTGCTTTGAAAACCCTGACACTGCAACTGTGGCCGTTAGTCTGTAGCAGAAAGTGGAAACCTGTTTGGAAAAAACATATATATATATATATATATATATATATATATATATATATATATATATATATATATATATATATATATATATATATATATATATATATATATATATATAATGAAAACATATTTTCCTGGTCCTGTTATCTGGATTAAGTGGACTGGTTGATGTTGTTTTCTCAATGGAGAGCTCTGACTGCTCACTTTGCCGCTGGCCTGGTGATTCTAACATCTCAGTAGAGCCCCACTGGCAGAGAGGAAGGTTTCGTTCTTATGCTCTCACCACGATGTGTTTTTTCAGCTGGATTACAGCATTTCACCGGGAACTTCACCAGCTCTTAGATTTGATGGACCTCACACTTACACAAGGCCTTCGACAATCTCAGAGAAAAACCCTAAAGAGATTTGACAGTGTCATCTCATTAGTGCTGCTTTCTAAGGCAGGCCTGTAGACTTCATTGAAGGAGGATCCGAAGCCGTATCAAAGGACCAGAATATCATGGAGAATTGAAACATGGAGAATTGATTTGATTAGATTGTATTATATTATATTATATTCATTTTATCTTTGTTTTATATTTTTTAATTTATTTATTGAAATGTTAAAGAATATTTCCATTTGGGGTCTCTTTGTGATTTAGGTTACTTGTTCTTACCTGGTGCATATTCAGAAGAATGCAGACAAATCTTTCTGCCAAAGAACACATTGGTGGTCTAAATATGGCTCTTATGGTCACTTTTTTCATTCGCAAACTGTATGTTTGTTTGTCAACAATTTCAAAACATCTCTAAAGCCAAAACATACAGATTAGTCCCATTTATTGCTGCTTCGCATCGAGCTAGATTCGGCATATTATTTCAACAGTGTCATTCAGCTGTCTTTCTTTTTTTTTTTGTCATTTCAGAGTTAAACTTTCTGTGGGCTGCTCATCAGGTTCACCACAGTTCTGAATACTACAATCTGTCGACAGCACTACGCCAATCTGTCACTCAGCAGTTTTCCTCATGGGTATGAAGTCCCTGCATCGCACTAATTAACCTATAATAATTTTGGCACGATGCATGATAGATCACATAACAGTTATTAGTTAATGAGCTCTAGCCGTGTAGCTAATGACCTATTATGAAGTGATAATATTCTGTGTGTTTTATCAGCTGTTTTACCTTCCGTTGGCGCTGATGGTCCCTCCGTCAGTGTTTGCAGTGCACATACAGCTTAACCTGCTGTATCAGTTCTGGATTCATACTGAGGTAATATGGGATTTGTCATTTAATAATGGTTTAGCACATTTAAAATCTTTTAGTAGCACATTATACAATAAAATTAAGTCGTTTCTTTTAGCATTCTTGCTCTTTTACCATTACGGGTTAGTTTCATAGCGTGTTAAACTTAGTTTAGCCATTTTCAAAAACGAATCATTTGTAGGTTTGCAGTTTTGCCCATTCTGTGGTTATGAATACCACGCTCAATCATAAGTAATGAGATTTTATGAAATATTCCAAACAGAAGCCTTACATTTGCCATTTAAATGGGTTTCAGTATCGGCTTTACATTCGGGGATCATTTGGGAAATGGATTTGGAATCACTTCCATCTTGTAGAGCTCTATTAGTGAAAACAGTCTTCACGTCTCCAATTTTCTGAGGGGTATAATTTATGCTCCCTTTATAGGCTTTTTTTGATGTCATGTAATTTATTGGCGTCGAATTCCCAGTCCTCATCCAACATTAGAGCACGAGTTAAGTTTTGAGGGAGCTCTTTTCTTTTAAGATAGAATTCAGCTGTTGCCAGATCTCTCATTACATGGAAATAATGGCCCACTGAAATATGGTGCTTACTTATGCTGAGCTGTTCCCATTTTGCAGATGTCAAAAATCAAACACTCAAGTAGAAAACCTGATGGTCAGCCCTAACACCTGTGATATATGCTTCATCAAGTTGAAATGAATGTTTATATCCTGGTAAAATAAGCCTTTCTAGCTCACCATAATGCTTGTGCATTGCTTGCGTGTATTTATGAGTGTGTGTTAGTAGGCTTATTGGCTTCTTTATGCTCCTTCTAATCCAATGTAATGTTTGTTTTACATCCAATCTATAAATATTGTTCTTTCCATCTGGAAATTTGGCCACCTTTCTCTTTCCGTAGTTAGCAGTATTTCGACCGAGCTCATCAGATAAGAAAACACTATGTATTAATGATGTCTCCAAGTACATTCGTGAACATCTGAACCAGTCAAGGTTCCACAATCCCTGAAGAGCACATTTCTTCAGCATGTTACGCCAAGATAAAGACAAGCCACTCAATAGGGAAAATTAATCACATGCTGTATGTTAGACTAATATTGCGATTCAGTCTGCCTGTCCATATGAAAAATGTCGAAGGAGGACAATGGGCCTAACCCATGATCATTTGTCTTTGGGTGTTTTGTCTGTGGTTTACATACTGAATATAGGAGCGACCTGTTGCTGTTGCCCTTTTGTGCATTGAGGGAAATGGTTGTTAGGGAGGTTAAAGAGAGCGTTCACCCAAAAATTCAAATTCTGTCATGTACTTACCCTAATATCATTTCAAAGCTGTATTGATTTATTTCTTGTTGAACACAAAAAGTAATTTTAAATATTGTACAAGTAACATTTTTGTTCATGCAGGTTTTCAAATTTAAAAAAATAACCATAAAGTGAAGCCAAATTAAAGTCATTATTCATCAACGATAATCTTTCCTTTCAATAAGCCGTGACCCATTGTGAATGGACCTTTGAATCAGCAAGTTGAACTTGGAGAACAGTCATATTTGTGAACAAAACAATTAAATTGGTTGAACTTCACAGCTGAATAACATTTAAATGACTTTGAATATAGTGCACAAGTCACATGGATTACTTTTATGATATTTGATGGTGCTTTGCATCTTTTTTTGGAGCTTGGAAGACTTGTAAGAATATTATCTGTGACCTTGTCTATCATTAGCTTGTCAAAGATCTTGGACCTCTGGAGTGGATTCTAAATACTCCCAGCCACCACAGAGTTCATCATGGTAAGTGTGATTAACCTTTGACAGTAGAATTGCATTACACTGTTCCCATAATGCATTGGTGTAAGTTTATTGCTGTGGGTCAAAAGCGACAAATATTTTGTCGGCTGAATTGTCATTGAGATCTTATCATGTGATATAACTAATACTCTGTTAATACTGGCTATACACTTTATTTGAAGGGAAAAAAAGCAGTGATTCTGTTACATCTAGTCTTTAATCTATGTAGTGAATCATTAACAATTGACCATGCATTCTCAGGGCGAAATCCATATTGCATCGATAAGAATTATGCAGGAATTCTGATCATATGGGACAAGATGTTTGGTAAGTTCTGTGTATGCTTTTAATATGTCATCAATAGGTTGTTGTCCGATTTAATGAAAACAACCCTGATCTGTGCCCTAGTAGCGCATGCATCAATTAAGCTCTCTCTTATATAATGTCATGTAATCTTTCTACTGTCTGTGGTAATAAAAATGGCACAAAGGGCAAATTAGTAGGGTAAATTCTAACCTAAAAACACAAATGATGTAATGCACTTTTTGTGATTTTAGTCTAGTATTGTGATTTAGGATAGTACATGCAGAAAATGGGATGTTCTCTGCTTTATTCCATATAGGTACATTCGCTCCTGAAAGTGATAAAGTGGTCTATGGGCTTACACACCCAATAAACACATTTGAAGTCTGGTCTGTCGAGGTTGGTACACCACAGTTGTGAAAATGTTAATAAAGATAGAATTTATGGTATTATTGCTAGTTTTATTTTACTAATGTATTGAAATATTAATACTATTAAAGGGATAGTTCGTCCAAAAAAGAAAATTGTCATCATTTATTCTCATGCTGTTCCAAGCCTGCTGTTCTGCTGAACACAAAAGAAGATATTTTCAAGAACGTCGGTAGCCAAACACTTGATGGACCCCATTCTTACTATAGAATTCAATGGGCTCAATCAACTGTTCAGTTCCCCATATTCTTCAAAATATCTTGTTTTGTGTTCAGCAATAGAAAGAAATTCATACAGGCTTGGAACAAATTGAGGGTGAGTCAATTTTAACAGATTTTAAATTTTTGGGTGAACTATGCCTTTAATACTAATAGTATACTCTTTTAATACCTAAGTTTTAAAAGAATCCTGTTTTTGAGTTTTAGGGTTAGTTTCTTTACTATGGTATTGTTGTAACATACATGGGCTCAGTGATCATATTATGTAAGCAAAGTTTACATCATTTATAAACAATGTTTATATTAATTTACCCCCTCATTCTATCAAGACCTTTGACTGGGGAAAATATCAACACTGCAGATGAATTGGGTTTCACATAATGGGCTCTAGTGTATCAGACCAATCTAAATTTAGAGATGTAAATATCTGAGCAGAGTCAATGGGAGCCGGCTTCTGCTCACATTACCATGCTAGTGGAAAAGCCATGCTGTAACCATAACATTATTACTTCACTTTAAACATACGACTCAGGAGAGGTGAAAGAGTCCTGCAATACCAAATGGAGGTTGTGTTTGATTATTTTTTTTCTGCTCTCCTGTGGCGGTCCGGAGTAAGAGTGATCTGATGTGTGTGACAAAAAGCATTAAGACCAGAGGACTAGATGATGATGAATAAAATGAATAAAAAAAATGTTTATCTTTTAGTGAAATATAAACCGTGCTAAAAAAAAATCTGACTGAGATGAAAAGTCTTAAATACAAATCAAAAGGATAATATCTCACGTCATAGTTGAGTGAACAGTTTTTGGGTAATGCAGCATTAAAGAGGTGGCTTAGTATAACGGCTGCATGTGCCATGTATGGTTTATACCCTCATTCTTCTTTTCTTTCCCCTCTCAAGTTTCTTTATTACCCGTACCTGTGGCAGAGGTTCTGGGAGGCTGAAGGAATTTCAAATAAGCTGTCTGTCATTTTTAAAGGGCCAGGCTGGACTCCAGGAAAACCAAGATTAGGAGACATTGCTGATATACCCCAGGTGGGGAACTTTTTTCTTTTTTTAAACTCACTCTTATTCTGATAAAACGGTAGACAGAAATGAATTGAGAATTAATCATGATATAGTTATTTTACTTTAAATACATTGTAAAAAAAAAAAGAAGAAAAAAGTAATGTTTCAAAATTGAACATTTTCTAGTGACTGATCACATCAAAAAATTTCAGTTGGCCAAATTGAATTTCTATAAATTGATGTAATTTAATTCAAATAAATTAAATTTGGCCAACTGAAAAATTTAGATGTGATCAATCACTAGAAAATGTGCAATTGGAGACCTATATATATATATATATATATATATATATATATATATATATATATATATGTATATGTATGTATGTATATATATATATTTTACAGTGTAGGGATTTTATAATATGAACATATTTGATATCGCTGGAATTTTTTAAATTCTCATCATCATTTTCAGTATAATTTTATAAACTAATACTAGCCTAAAAAAATTCTCAAGAAAAGTAGAGTGATAAAGAAGGAGCAAAGAAAACAAACTACAACAGAACAAAGACACAAATGAAATAGACCTATAGAATCTGAAGAACTTCAAGCACAAGATATGCTACATAAAATGTATAATCAAATTTATGAAAAAAAAAAAATCAAGGCATAGTCTTTACTGTGTAAATGAAATCTACATTTATTCTTATTAAAGTTACAAAAGTGATTAAGTCAAGAACAGTGAGAGATTTTCTCTTTTATTGTTTGTTTAGCATTAATAATGACAGCAGGTACATTTGGATGCTGTCATTTTAAGACTAAATGCATGGATCTGATATAGTTGCATTGTTCTTTCTCAATTTCATCTGTTAATGTTTACTTAAGACATAAATGACTCTGTTTACTTGCAAATACATGGCACACATACACATAGGTACAGTACAGGCCAGTAGTTTGGACACATAACAGAGAAGTGTCTTCTGCTCATCAAGCCTGCATTTATTTGATCAAAAATACAGAGAAAAAAAAAGGAATATTGTGATATTGTGAATTTATTACCGGTATACTTTAAATGATCGTTTATTCCTGCGATCAAAGCTGAATTTTCAGTATCATTCCTCCACTCTTCAGTGTCACATGATCCTTCAGAAATCATTCTAATATGATGATTCATTTTCAAAGTTGGAAACAGTTCTGCTGCGTAATATTTTTTATTACCCGTGATACTTTTTTTTTTGGATCAAATAAATGCAGGCTTGATGAGCAGAAGAAACTTCTTTCAACAACATTACAAATAGTAATGTCCAAACTTTTGGCCTGCACTGTATGTGTATTTAATCATTCAAGCCCAAAGGCAAAAATCACTCAGTTCAGTTTTTTGAGCAGCGGCTTCATGTTGTGCATTTCTGAGTTGCTTCAATGCTTAAAAACGCATGCAAACGATGTGCTTTTGTGACTGCTCAGCAATGCCAAGTGAGCGCAACCGTGATAGAGACGATAGTCCAAAATCTCTATCGGTTGACACATTTCTACCCATTAATAGTGTCTACTGGTATATCGCACACCCTTAAATGTGCTCAACCAATAGTATAGATTAGTTATTTTTTGCAGTTCCACTTCTGCTAATGATGCAGACATTTTTTTGCCTGACAAGCCAGACCCACATCAAGATGTTTGGTCTGGAAACTCACCATTGACAGGTCTCAATCAGAGGGGCGAGATAAACGGTTGTCTTTCAAACTCCCTCTGCACGCGATAGGATAGCGCTACACCAACCAGAGCAACGAAGGTGAACGAAGGTTTTCTCAGAGAAAAGCTTAACTCCAAGTCTTCCAGAGTCGCAGCCAAAGCCGTTTCAAAAGACCGCCGTTCGGCAGCTGCTTTGTTTACAAGTAGCATGCGGAACCTCCGCAACTCGGCCGTCATTATGTTAAGCCCCGCCCAACGACTCTATACACGATTTGATTGGCCTGACCAGAGTTTTTTTCTTCTTCAGCTCACTCAGGAAAAAGTCTACACTCACTGCAAATTAAATTTGCTGCCGCTAGGGTGCATCTAGATTTCCAGGCTAGAAATGTTCACCTTTACCTTTAAATTGGGAACTCTTTTGTTCCTTGCCTTACTTGTCATTTACTACCTGCTGTTTCTGTAACAGGAAAAGAGGTCTCCCAGATGACTCCGAGTTCTCACATAAAAACAAACTCTCGTTTCAAACAAGCTTTACAAGTGTGCGCCTTTGCCAAATGAATCTTAACCGCCTTTGTGGGTCGAAACACAATAGCTCATTTTCACTCGTCTTTGAAAAGCAAGCTTTTTTGGGCTCGATCAAACAGCAGGCCTGCGACAAGTTTTTGAAGTCTTCTCATCAGGAGAGCGGCGGTTTTCTTTGAAACACGTCTGACTGCGCCACATACTCACAGACGCAGTTTCACACTCTGAAAAACCCTCTCTCTCTCTCTCTCTCTCTCTCTCTCTCTCTCTCTCTCTCTCTCTCTCTCTCTCTCTCTCTCTCTCTCTCTCTCTCTCTCTCTCTCTCTCTCTCTCTCTCTCTCTCTCTCTCTCTCCCTCTCTTTCTGTTGCTCTCACCATGTTACAATTAAAGCCACCTCAAAGTAGGCCCTGGTGATCCTAAACATGTGGAGAGAGCAAGAATTTGACAGAAATATCTTGAAAGGCCCTCGGTGATGCAGACCGGGGCGTGCCTGTTGTTTCTCCTGTGGAGTGGAGGAGAGAAGTAGCGAGGGAGGCCAGCTCGGATGTGTTGATTTCTGAGGGAAAGCAGAACACCGCGGAGGTGCAGCCACCAAGGTTCTTGTGCGAGGGGAAACTCACACGTGTCTGCAGCTGAGCCAGCCTCAGGAATTCTTTGGAAATCAACAACGATCAAATTCACAGTGATTCATGCCTAAACAACTGATGTATGTAGCAGAGTTATTTTAGGTTGGGATCCAAACAGTGATGTAATTTGAGTTAGGAAGTCAAGCTGGTTTTTCGAGCATGGTGGCTGATTTCTTGCTGGTCCAAGGTAGTCTACTGGCACTAACCAAGTTGAAATTGGGTCTTTCAGCTCTGATCAACTATCTAGACGTTCTTTGACGTTCCTTTTCTGGTTGAAAACAATTGTTTATTCTACGGCTTAAGAAGGTCAAGATGTTTTTTGTTTTGTTTTTTGCATGGTAGCTGGTTTGTTCTTGGTCTAAGGTAGTCTACTAAATCCTACTAAGTTGACCTTGGTCCTACTAGTTCTGATCAACAATCAACAATCCAAATTCAGAAAAAAAACATGTAAAACTCCACAGTCTATAAAGCATCTGAAAAATAACTTATGCTGTATTAACTAACAGATAATTCTATCATTCCTATCATTCTGCTAGGTGGTCGCCAAAAAAGTGAAAATGTGTAGTTTATAAACATTATATTATATATGTTTTGTTATGTGAGGTTTTATTGTTTCTTTTTTTTCTTCGATCAGATTACAGGAGAGGAAAAGCCCCACAATCCAGCATGGTCCTCTCCGATGGAAGCCTATGTGTTAATACAGTTCATGCTTCTGTTGGATGTATATAACAACTTGTTAATGGATCAGATGGTAGGTACCCTTTTCCCCTTTTCACCATTGAAATTGACATCAGATTTTCCCAGAAATGTTCCCAAGTGAAATGTCAAAGCTATCATCTGTATGCCATCTTTCATTGTCATCTACAAGAGTTTGTTTAAAGCTTTTTTAAAGCTTTTGCTGTGCGGTTAATGCTACCATGCAAGGTCTATTATCAACCTCTCTCTCATTATCCTAAATATCCTTTAATAATAAGGCCTTTTAGGAGGTTTTAGTACAGACAGAATACTTTCAAGTAATCTTTGTCTATTATTTTTCAACCCCCCCTTTTAAAAACAGAGATGTTCAGTTGCCCTTGTCCGTTATCCTTGGAAGTCCATGTTCCCCAGGCATAGTTTTGGTTAGCCAGAATGTGTGGCCCCACCCTGCCTCCCCACTGAAATGAAACGGCCTGTTTTCCTGTGATTTCTACCTCTGCGGTGCTCCTTTAGTTGTGGCTCTCGGTGAAGTGTCCCCTGGATCCCTCTCTGGCTCCACCAGCAAATAAAATAGCCGATCCAGCAACCAATACAAGTCCTCTGACTAATTTCCCAGCCACTGGGAACCTTCCTTTTGCATCAATCACCTTTTCCAAGGAAAATAGCAAACTGAAGCCTTCAGGCTTAGCAATAAATATTGTAAAAGTGTGTATTTAAACCTCGTTGTCCGTTTGCATTTACTTCCATTAACACGTGGTGCTACAGCACTGCTTATAGTGCCACTTCAAAAAGAAGGAAAACATTCATTTTTAGTGTTGACCCAAGTCATCTTTCAATTGCATCATACATGCAAGGCTATCAATCCTGCTGGATGTTTGACTAACTGTTCATTATGGAAGGTCTGTTCACTGACCTCTGCTGAAATGCAAATTTCGGAAGATGTTCTCCCCCTCCCTTTCCCCCCTCTGCCCTCTTGCTCTGTTATTTTTGAAACTGGATAAGGAAAGGCTTTACAAATTAACTAATCAAAATAGGTTTTTTTTCCTCCTTTTTGTTAATTGTTGAAAAATGAGCCAGTGCTCTAGGGCTGAGGTCTGGGATCTGGGTTCTGTCTAGTGTGTCACACAGCAAAAAGTCAGTAATTGTTTGCTGGTGTCATTTTAAAGACATTATGAGGTCACTCACCTGACTTAACCTCTGCTAAGTAAAGTGGGTTAGCAAGGTCAAGAAAACCTCATTAACATTGTTTCTTGTATTAACAGCAAATCAACCCTAGATCATGATTTCAGTATAAATCCATTTATAGAGGTGTGTGAATTCAGATTTAGATGATAATTCCCTTTTGGTTAGCCTTGAGTTCTTGGAACGTCCCAGTGGTATTACTCAACTGTCCTGGCACCTAAATTTGTTTGGCTATTTGTATTCAGCTCGGATGCATGCAGAAATCTTTCTATATTTTGACTGAATTGAATAAGACTTAAGCACATTTCTCCAAATCATAACCTAAATTATTCTTACATCACAGTACAAAATTCAGAAACCTTTGAGAAACAAGATATACAATACATATTCACACTCATCTATGTCTCACTTATCTCTCACCTGTAGATACATTCTGAGATGACTGTTCTTCTCATGACTGGCCACGTACTACTTTCTCTAACCTCTCTGGGCTTCCTGATAGATCAGAGGTACAGCTTCTGTATATTTTATTTAATTATTTGTATTTTGTATTGTGTATATATCCATCCATCCATCCATCCATCCATCCATCCATCCATCCATCCATCCATCCATCCATCCACATAACAATATAATTAATAAATAAGGACAAATGGATTACAATACATATTAAGATATAGCATACACAAAACTAAAAAATTCATGGAGAATTGAAAGACATTAAGCAAATGAGTTTTAAGCTTTGCTTTGAATACAGAAAGAGAGGACCCCTTTCTGATGGATACTGGTAAGCTATTCCAAAGTGTAGGGCCTACTATAGCAAAAGTTTGGTTCCCTGTATGTTTCAGTCTAGACCTACGGACAGAGAGCAATCCTAGATCCCCGGACTTAAACAATTTTTTTTCTTGTACCTTTCTTTCAGGGCTAATGCAGCTGAATTGGAGATGATGAGATGCGTTTTGATAATCGTGCTTCATCGGTTTGGTTACATTAAACCTCTGGTGCCTCTTTTGGCTATTCCAATTGAAGTAAGTTTGACTGACACACACACACACACACACACACACACACACAGCATTATCACAATCTCAATTTCAGATTTTCATCTTCCATTGAAGCACAAGATGATATTATTATTCTTAGAACATGCTAGGTAAGTTTAAGTGCTGCAAAAGAGGACCAAATTAAAAACAACTGTAGCATTTTGATTTCTCAAATGTTTCCCTCGAATTGTTGACTGAAATTATAAAAATTTCCTACAAGTGGTATCAGACTTGTCTATATGTGTTAACTTCGTCCTAAATTGTATGTGTGTTCGAGTGTGTTTTTTTTTCGGATCTGGCACCATTTCTTGCTGCACGCCTCGGTGATGTATGACTCCAGATGCATGGCCCAATTGACCATAAAATTGCTGTGTGTTTCTGGCACTTGTAGCGTGGGCCGTGCATCTCAGCTGACCTTTCATTAGTGCGCCACCTCTCTCTTCACAGCCCTCCCTCCATCTCTTCTCACCAACCAAGCTTTATGCAAAGGCAATGTTTCTGGAATCAATTAAGCATGTCTGCGGCTTGCCGTGGAAGACTGATTAGATTTACACAAGAGCTGAATTGCTCATTTTACTGTGAGAGCATGCATCTGTAAGCTCAGGTGCTGAAATGCCCGCAGAACAGTTTTACACAAAAGTAGCGTCCTGTTAGATTTTTCTGTCCATGTGAACTATCCATAGACTCCACCTAATTGAATATGTTTTGGTAAAAGACAGCATACCAGGGAAAAAGTTTCCTTTTCATCTGTAACTTTCCTTTACTTCAGTCTATTTGCAGCAATGCCATTTATAATCCTTCAGAAACATTATCAGTTCCTAAAAATTGCCCCCATCAGTTCCACACTCATTCCAGCTTCTGTTTATTCCAGGTAGGGGATGATTTTCTTCCATGCTTGCCAGTTTTTTTTTCCCTTTCCATTGCGTGTTTTTCCACCCATCTAAGCTAATATTTGTCCTCCACATTTCTCAAGGGCGAAACAAAAATGACACCGCTGCAAAGACCCACCCCACTTTTTTGAAGGAAAAGGTTAAGATAATATTATCAAGATCAGCTTCACACAAAAGCTGCAGTCAGCAGCAGCGCTGGCTTATCTTTCCACAGCACCTGCGAGAGAGGAGCTCTGTAGATCGGAGCCTGAATTAGACTGATAAGAAGAGTATTAGCAAGTATTTCAGGTGATTGGGAACATTTGTTTCCACTGTTAGTTCTAAGGTGTCACCAGTGAATTGGGGTTTGTGGATTGTTTGGGATATCTTCGGAAAGAAAGCATTACAGCAGTGCGTCCAAAGAATTTTTTAAGTATATATTTAATTTTTGGTATCTTTTTAGGTGATAGACATAGAGAAAGTGACATGAAAATGTTGGGCATATCAGGCTTGGACCTACGTTAAAATTAGCTAATAATTTGTTTGTTTGTAAATTTATTTAGCAATTTGACTTCTAATGCAATGTTTAGTATACTGGTATGTTCATATAACATCCATATTTACAAAAAAAAAAAAAAAATCTTACTGACCCCAGTTAATTAATTTCTTTAATAACTAACCATATTGTGGTATTATTTTAGTATTTTGATTAAAGACATTCTTGATAAAGAAATATGATATACCGTTTTAACATTTTTTTCCGACGTAGTCTTTACACCTGTATTAACAATGCCATAAACTGTAGCTGTATGAAGATCGCCTCTGTTGATTGAAGAAAAAGGCTAATGCTAATATATACAGTATTCTTATCTAGAGCTTTCCGTGGCTTCAGGTTGCTAAGCAAGCTGCCATGGTGAACAGAACGTTCCTTACAAGCCTCAGGAGACCCATCCATCTTGGACCTTGTCTCAGAATCCCATTGAACTGATTTACAGAAAGTCCAGTGAGAGTCACACGAGGCTGCCATGAAGCCCTTCACCCCGGCATCAAAGCGCTTGGAGCCGGACTGAACCAGGCTTCGTCTCTCAGCTTCATTTCAGAGAATCAGTGCTAGTTTGACTGCCAGAAGCAGTAGGGGGTTCCAGTAATAGGTCAGCACTGCCACCCCAGTTCAGAGAGTCATGGATGAGACAGGGTTTTTTATGTACAAGCTTATTGTGAGTGTTCTAGTGGTATAGTGGGAACCAAACTTGAGTTTCACATTTATTAGCACACACACATACATTTTATTGGATTATTTGCATTGATTTTAAATGGATAGTTCACTCAAAAATAAAAATGATGTCATTAGTTACTCTCCCTCATGTTCTTCCACACCCTTAAGATCTTCGTTCATCTTCACATCTTCACAAATGAAGATATTTTTGATGAAATCCGAGAGCTCTCTGACCCCTCCATTGGCAGCAGTTTAATTACCACTTCAAAACCCAGAACGGTAGTAAAGACATCATTTAAATTTAGTCCTGTATGTGTTTTGCCCAAAACTGCAGCTGTTCTAAAGACTTGACTCTTTGCTTATTAAACTTATTAAATAAGCACACTTGTGTGCTGCTTGTTTTAGTTTCTTAGAATGCGCTTGAATGAACATCTGCCAGTTTGTCATTTAACCCTCAGGTGCTCATCTTTTAGGGTCACAGACAAAAGTGGCCGAACAGTAAAATTTATTTAATCTATTTTTGTTCAATAATATTTTGTTATTCAAAATGTGTATTTTTAGGGAATTATATGGGACTAAGTAATATCCTTTTAATTATAATACATTTATTTGCTTAAAGGAAACATATTATGCAAAATTATTAAGTTTGAACATAAATGTGTGTTAGCAGTGTGCGTACTCAATCACCCTATAATGGTAAAAATCCACCCACTCCTTTTTTTAATCCCTTTGAATCATCAGCAGTCTCTCAGAACAAGACATGTTTATGTTTATGTAAACGCTATGTTTATCTCCTCGAATCATTTTTGTTTGATTCATATTAATATCATATATATAGCAGTAGGTAGGTACTGTACATTACACTGCTTACACACTGGTTTTTTGTATTTGCTGCATAAGTGCACAGACATAATCAGCTGTTTTCATGTGAACTGTGTGTGTTTTTGTCATAAACCTGTGTGTATTTGACAGTTCAATCGCGATAACACTTGAAAGAGAACTAGCCTAGTATAATAGCCTACTATGCATAGCTGCGCATGCATCGGGTGTCTGTGCTCAAGAGAGTGCTATGGCTTTAAAACGCATGCCGATGATAATTTCATGATGATGAAGAGCTGCAATGTCACATGAGCTTGTCTGCTATAGAGATGATCATCAAAACAAAAAGAAAACATGTTTCAGTTTCATTGGTGTGTTCACAAGCTGTAAAGTCTCCGTCCTCTGTAGTGTGGAGCAGCAGCTCATTGTCAGTAGCCATTTCACCCTGTAGGCCAAGACTGGTTTCCCACTGAAGCTAAGCAGGGCTGAACCTGGTCAGTACCTGGATGTGAGACCTCCTAGGAAAAAATAGGCTGCTGCTGGTAGATGTGTTAGTCAGGCCAGGAGGGGGCGCTCACCCTGTGGTCTGTGTGGGTCCTCCTAACACCCCAATGTAGTGATGGGTACACTATACTGTCAAAGAGCACCGTCCTTCGAAAGAGACTTTAAACCGAGGTCCCGACTCTCTGTGGTCATTAAAAATCTGAGGATGTCCTTCGGAAAAAGAGTCGACGGTGTAACCCTGGCATCCTGGCCAAATTTGCCCATTGGCCTCTGTCCATCATGGCCTTTTAATCACCCCCCCCCCCCCCCTCTCCTGTCTCCTCTCTCCAGAAACTGGTGTGTGGTGAGCGTTTTGGCACAATATGGTTGCCATCACATCATCCAAGTGGATGCTGTACATTGGTGGTGGTTTAGGAGATTCCCTAGCCTGATGTGGTCATACTCAATTCTAGTCAGAATATGAGTCTGAAACTGCTCCATTGGGCTGTGATTATGGGGCGTGTTTCAACCGAACCAGGAAAGACCTCAACTGGATAGACCAACAACCCATCAGAGCAACGAACCGACGCATTAAGTTAGTTGTCAAATGTCAACAGGGCTCAACTGCACTCTGTTGCCAAATCTGCGTTTTTTTCCGTGGGATGCTTTCCACGTATGCGGGTTGAAGCAACTATTATGTGACATATAGACCCAGAAATGAGAATTTTAGCAGGCAACCATGTCAAAATACCACACATTTTACCCCCCAAACGCCATTTTTCCCCTGGAGAATTCCCTAGAGATTCCCCCCTTCTATATGTCTAATTCATATAATGTAATGAATTATTATTTGCATTTAAAGGAGACATACAAAACAGCTAACTTTTCTTAAACCCAAAAATTGGCATTTTCAAAATGGTATATTATATGATCTGATTGGAATTTTGATCTGAAACTTCACATGCACTCTGGGGACACCTGAGACTTGTATTACAAGACGGGGCATAATAGGCGTCCTTTAATATGTACTATACAATTTATGTAATATAATTTTTTTTTTTTAAATACAAATTTTCCAATATTTTCTTCAAACAACTCCCTCATTGCTGTGTGTGTTTAATATATATATATATATATATATATATATATATATATATATATATATATATATATATATATATATATATATATATATATATATAATATTTGGTGGTCATTTTTTTTGGAACATTTTCAAATCATGTCTTTGAATTTATTTATTTTTGTTGTTGCACATTGCAACTACAACAAGTGTTATGCAATTCTGATGAAGTAAAAAATGTCAAATAAATAAATAAATCAAAAGTAACTGAAGAGCAGGGTTGATGGGTTGACTCCAGGTCGAGAGGGTTGCATTCTGGAATTTCTGTGGCTCCTAGCAAAATTAAATCGACTCAGGTGGCAGTACAGACTAAAGATATAGAATAAAGTAATATCTCATAAGTGACTCATTCTTGCATGTGTACCTATGCGAGGATTCCCCAGAGAAAAGCTGTAATTGTATAGAATGTAATCATTTTAGAAGAGTGTGATGTTTATATTGTAACCTCTGACCTTTAATTGAACACTTTAGAACAGTCTGCTGGATTTCAAAGGTCAAAGACTTTAGCAAAATGCAAAATTTAATAAAAAAATATTTTTTTTGTAATTTTTCAATGAATAAGGGTAAACAACATGCATTGAAAATAGCGCGTTGCCATTTGAAGGGTGGAATCAGGTAGCAGGAGGTCAGGAAGCACAGGGACATGCCTTTCCTTTTGTTCTCTCTCTCTCTCTCTCTCTCTCTCTCTCTCTCTCTGTCTGTCTTCTCTCAGAGGGAAACAGCTGCGCTGCTCCTGAGGAAACTATCGTTATTTATTTCCCATCGGAGAGGTAGTTCTGATAGATAGAATATGATTTTGGACTCTGTTTAGAGCTCGGATGCAGTTTATGATCTAGAACGCAAGGAAGGAGGGGCAGTTAAGGTTACAGCTTTTTGGAAGAATTTCACTGTTGGCCTGTTTCCACAGTGGCTTCTGTGAACCTCAACTCCGAATGCATCATGGGAGATTCTTTAGCCACGTGCTTGACCTTTTGGCTTTAATTATTTTTTTTTTTTTTTTTATGTAGTATATTCTCCTGGTATGTGACATTTTAGAACTCTCACATTCATTTATTGCATTTGTAATTGATATGCAAGATATTGGAACACAATCATTAAGTATTATCGTGATACCTGCTTACTGTATACTTACATTTATCTTTTATACACATCATCATCTTTGCAATAATGTGTAACTCTTCAAATACATAATATTAAAAAACTTTACTCATTTAAATGTGAAATGTGTACCGTTTACAGAAAACTACAACTTTAACGTGCATTACTAGAGATATGCTAATGTGTTAAAAGTCTAAACTAGAGTTTGCCTAATATTAACCTTTTTCAGTTTTAATCGAAATATCTTTTTCTTTCTGCAGGCCTTTGTCGTATTCTCTGCATTCTACTGGAGTCTACAGTGTGTGAACCAGCTAACTAACAGGATGAAGAAACAAAACTAGATAAGACACCAACTGACAACAAATAACCTCATATCGACACATTGGACATGAGGCAAATCAGAGTTTTACTAATCAGTCTCCTTACAAACTTTTGAAACTGATTCTGGTTTGGCATTTTAAAAAGATGCTATTAAAATGGTATGAATGAAGATATTAATACACTAAATACAATGTGGTTCAAGTGTGCAGAATGGTACTAACCAGCTTAAATAAAACTTGTCAGCCAAAAGCACATGCATCGCGCGCATAAACACAGAAGGGACCAACTTATAAACTGTAGCTTTATCTGCATGCATACTATTATTTGAAATGCATGAAGTATCTTACCCCCGGTTTCACAGACAGGGCTTACGCCTACAGACCACGGTGTAAAAACTGTTCAAAGTAAGTGTTTGTGCTCCGTTAACTTTAAGCGTAGTCAACTCAAAATATCCAAGTTGTCACTTAATACAACTTTACATCTCAAGTTGACCAAACTTATAATTTTAAGACCGCATGAACACTTGCTTTAAGTTTAATTTTTTTTTTTTTTGCAGTGTAAAAATGCATGCTTGAGCTGTTACAACTGGAAACAATGACCGTTATATTTTAAGATGTGCCAGTGCAAGTTGATTGGTCTCAGGATGCACACCAGTAATCTTTTTTTTCTTTTTTTTCTAAGGCACATTTATTAAAGCTACTTAATTATCCTAATTAAAGTAAGGTCCAATCATGGCTTAATCTATACCCTGTCTGTGAAACCATAGTGTTTTTTGAAGAACTATGTGTAAAGTTATACAGTTTAGTTCAGTTCCTATCTACCTAGACTCTTACTGACAGCATAAAATGCCTGCATGCATTTATTTTTTTAAATACAAATTTTACATAATATTTTAAACTACATAAACTACATATGTTTTATTTTCTGAAAAAAATCTTTAGATTTTTCTTCGTACAACGCAATCTGAATAAACCAATGGAGGCTGGTTAGCTTTGGTGTGATTTCATGTAAGTCTTCAAGTTACCACCAGGTGGTACTAGCAGGGCCACTTAAATTGTGTCCCCATTTCATTCAGTAGCCTACTTATGTTTATTGATTATTTATTTGTATTGCTTGTGGACAGGGACAGTTCCGGTGGAGAACAATTCCTATATGACAAGCAGAGCAACTGACTTAGAACCACTGACCCTTACGATTAGTTAAAAGAAAGGATTTGTTTTGAATTAGTATTGTTATTATTATCATTATTATTATTATTATGAAAACCTTATTATTATTATTATTATTATGAATACCTTACTTTAAAAACAAAACAAAACTGAACCACTATTTGAGTATAACAGGGTGTAATAAATGACATTTATATTCTATACATATCTGTCATAGTGTATAGTCAGCAAGACAAATAAAGTCTTCCAGCACAATAACAATATTAGTAGTTGATGTAAAAATAAATAAATAATAATAACTGCCATTTTTTTTCTACAACATTTTTGCTGGTTTACATTTGATTTACACACATGCATTGATTTAACTGATAGCAGCTTTCTGAAAGGACGTGACTATTTCTGCAGTTCAATTTTCCAGTTTCATAACATCTGGATTTCACACCTGGAATGAAAGTGAGGTGGTGTGCTTAAGTGGTGTAAATAATTAATGACAAATTTGTTGGATGTCTCGCCAACTGATCCCCGGAGGAGTATCTGAATTTAACGTTATTTAAATGTTACTGCTCATTAAAGACAGAAGCAGCAGCAGTAGTTTAAGTAAGTGATATTAGCACTAGCAGTGTAGAATATCAACACTATTTTCAGTGGTGAAACCTCTCGAAACATCACTAGCTGCTTTATTGCTTTTGATTAACACATTTGCATCGAATAAATATAAAAGCTCTTGTGCTTATACACTGTACACATTATTTTCATGATTTATCATCTCAACATCATCAACTTTGATAACATGATTCAGAAAAAAAACAATTTGAGGTTCTATTTATTAAACCAATCTCCTTTGTTGTATTAACTCTTTTTTTTTTTTTAAATTTCACTTCAATCAATTTTGAGCAAACCAGGTAACTAAGTTAAATCAACCAAAAATTATATGATTAATACTTATGACATGTTTTTACATTGCTTTAACTCATCTAAATAAGTTAAGCAATTTTCATTTTTTATAAGTTATAAAAAATTAAACTCATGTTAAGTCAGTTTAACATAATTTAAGTTTAAATAATAATTTAAGGCAGCAACTTTTTACACTGTACACACCTGATTTGCTTATTTGTGACCAAATGATATTTAGCATGAGTGTGTTCTAAGGAAAACGGTGATGAACAATTACTTACACTGTAAAAAATTATTTAGCAAAAAAGTTACCTGTTTGCCTTAAAATTTTGAGTTCATTGAAATTAAAATTTTGAGTTAATGCAATGAACATTTTTTGAGATTCGACAACCTTTTTAAAATTTTATTAAAAGATTTTGTAAGGGTAATTGTGTGTGTTTTATTTCTGATGACGCAGTGAAACATGCCAAATTGATGATTTAGCAATTTTTTTTATGTGGTTCAGATACAATAATATTTTGAGTTTCTATTTTTTAAACAAATTTCCTTCATTGTATCAACTCAAATTTTTAATTTCAATAAACTCAAAATTTTAAGGCAACCAGGTACTTACTTTTTTTAAAAGTTGAACCAACAAAAAAAAAAAACAGAATTTTTTTTTTTTTTTTTTTTTTTTTTTTACAGTGGGGATGGTCCCCATTGACATTTGATAATATTCTTCACATTGGTTGATTCTTCACATTGATTGGTTATTCTGTTCAAAAGAGTTTGGAGTCAAACGCATGTTCTGTTATGATATCATATATAAATTAGTACCGCTGTACAGGTACATTCACACGACAGCTTGGTTTGGCACAGATCTCTTTCCTGCCATCACAGACTGTTATGTGCATGCCTGCACATTGAGTTTGAGCTGAAAGCTCACTGATGTGAGGATAACACACATTAGCAATGACCCAAACTTCTTTTGTGCTGATATTTTGTCAGTCTATTACACTATTAAGTGTGGACTGCAAGATCCACATTACAAGTATACAATACAATAACTGGAAACAATTTTCAGAGAGTTGATTAGGTAAAATGTATAATGGGGTGAAAATAACAGGCTCTTCCTCCTTGAAATGGCAGATGGGTCCTGTTAGCCTCACTAATGAATATGGTGTTCTGCCGCCAGAAAAGACCCAAATGACTCATGTTCAGATTATAGCATTACACTGCTTGCATCAACTGGCAGAACTAGAAAGAAACAGGCCCATCCTTTATGTCTCCTTGCCTGGAATGAAGCTCTTTCCCGGGATGTTGACCACAGTAAAATATACAGTATTATAGGATTTGTGGCCTCATTTAGCCTTGTTACAAGTCGAAATGAGAGATTGTACAACATTGTTTATAAAATATGTGGCGTTTACGTTGCATTTTCCAACTAGACATGTTTACAGTTGGCAGTAATTTGCCTTTGCTAATGACTTCCAAACAGCTATTTATTGAAAAGTGATGTGCTCTCAGTGCATTCACACAGATTATTGGTTAACTAAAGGGATAGTTTTCTCAAAAATGAAAATTGTGTCATCATTAACTCATCCTCATGTTGTTCCAAACTTCTGTGGCGCACAAAAGAAGATATTTAGAAGAATGTTTGAGCAGTTTTGATACCATTGACATTGGCCAACACTGAGGCATTCCTCGAAAAATATTCACAGTAAATGATTACTATAATGATTGTAGGATTACAGATGTGGTTTGAGTTATTTAAGTAAACAGAGGGGATTCAGAAAGCTTGGAAAATCAGCTCATGAATCCTCTTTCCTCTAACAAAATCAATGAACCAGCTGTCCCATGCATAACATCCAGGAGGTTTAGCCCTACACAAAGCGTGTGTGTATTATAGTATACCTGTAACATGCTGTCTTTACTGGTAAATAAGCTACAAATGTGTAGTGTGGATAATACTTGCTCAGTGATGAGCTGTTTTACCCCTAAAAATACTTTTCTGACATTGTAGATATTATTGTTTTTAATGTGTAGGTTTATTTTTGGTGTACAATTGGACAAACTGAAGTTTCTGAATTCAGTAAAGATTTTAAAACAACTACAACAAATAGGTTGGGGTCAGTACGATTTAAAAATCAATGAGTATTTTCATTTAGAAAGGATGCATTCTTTTTCTGTTTAAAATAAATGTTCGTTTGAGCAATACGCATTTGAGCAATACGCATTTTCAACATTGATTTAGAAATTCATAATAAATGTTTCTTGAGCAGTAAATCATCATATTAGAATGATTTCTGTAGGATCATCAGACTGGAGCAATTAAACAAAATTGTAAATGTTCAAAAACATTTTATTAAAAAAAATATTCAGCATGTTTCTAAATGTGGTTCATTTGTGCTGCAGATATTTTTGTAAAAAGTTAATTCTACCAATTTTGTAATTTTTTATTTAAGAAATATATTTTAAAAATATGAAAGACAAATGTAACAAATTATCAGCTTATGTTTAAAAAAAAGTAACCTTTGAAAAAAATACAACCTTTTTAAACATTTCCAAAAATATTTAACATATGTATAAATGTGGTTAAAGTTTTACTATTTTTAATCCAAAGAATATAATCTTTGAAAATATTAAATGTATTTAAAAAAGGTTCTACATTGTTCTAAATGTGGTTTAAATGTTCTACAGATTTGTGTGTGTAATATATATATATATATATATATATATATATATATATATATATATATATATATATATATATATATATATATATATATATATATATATATATATATATATATATATATATATAATCTTTGGTTATTTTGATTGCTTTACAGAGTCATCATTAAAAAAAATTGTCACATAGCACAGCAACCTCAAAACATGACCCTAGGTCCGCTAATTGATAAACTGTGATAGGTTAACACTAGTGTCACTTAATAATTTTTGTAGATATTATTATGAAAATTAATATACAATATTACACATCGTCTTCATAATAGGGGGGTCCCTGATTTGATGAAACTCTGGTGGGTCTCAACACATCTTCAACCCTAACTGGCTAACCCTAACCCTCATAACCCTCAGCTCCATATTAATGGGATGCATATCACATCCTAGATCATCTGCCTGCTAAATGGCAAGATGGAGAGATCAAGGGAAAAAGAGGAAGGGAGGGGGAGTGTGTGATGCGAGCAGAAGCACGAGGACTGATTATTGCAGATGAGGAGATCGCTCTCCCTCTCTCCTGCGCTCCTCTCTCATAGACAAACACAGCGCTCCTCTTAGATGAGAGAGGGATTCTCGCAGGTGAGAAGACATAACGTCCCCGCTGGATCGACTCCGAGGAGCATCAGGTGAGTGGAACTCCGCAGTGTGCACTTGTGTTTGTGGGGAAACCGGAATTATTCCATACGTTACCAGTGACATCATGATGGAGCTCTTGACTGTATTTGATATAATTAATGTGCGTAGGGTTGAATATGCCTTGTTTTTTGTGTACTTGTGATCATTTAATGGCATTATCATTTTTCACTTTGTGAGCCCATAGCTTGTGGGTATAATTTATTTCAACTGTAAAAGTCATTTGTAATGTGGGTTAAGGTCAAGAGGAGGCCATGATTATCTGTTTTTCGTACCCCGAGGTAACACTGAGAAGAGTTTGTTTTGGTTTCTTGACATGACAGGCACTTTTTTATTCATAAATAAAGATTATCTTTCAGAAAAGACACTTGCTCCAGGCACTTCCTGCTCTTGGCACAGGAAGTTTAGAGGAATGACAGGATGTGGAATTGAGTTGCAGAGTTGTGCTTCAGGAATGGAGGAGGGCATGATCTATTTTTATTTAAACTTTTTCTTTTTCTTGTGACAACAGTCATAATGTCTTATGAACATGTTTTTGCACAGTAGGCCTAAATGTGTTAAATGTATTTTTTGTTGCAAAACCATAACAACAGGTAAAACTAGTTATGCCAGGCCACATATGGTCTCTAAAACTATGATATGTGTTATGAAAATAGTAGCTTAAACAGTTTTGAAACTGTTGTGAGTTATTGCTATCAATACTGGATATTTAAATGTACATTTTCATTTTCTCTATATTTTTAGATGACCTTTGCCATTACCTAACACTCACATTACAAACTTTATATGCACTTAATAACACTAATATAATCAAATGAAGTTTTAATAAAATCTATTTTTCCTGTTGATACTCACATTCACATGTAGCATTTAAATTGATCAATACTCTTTTATTTATAATTTATTTGGTCAAAATAATATAGAATTTTAATATATGCAATTTACTGGGTTAAATAATTATTTATAAGGTTATTAGTCATAACATGAAAATAATTGTCTTGTTGGTGCATCCTTTCTGCATTTACTGTCTTGGTAGATTATTGAGTTGAAATCTACAATATTTCTGCAAAATATCAGTTACTACACTGTACATTTTGTTTGTTGGTTTAACTTAAAAAAAGTAAGTAACCTAGTTGCCTTAAAATTTTTGAAATTATTGAAATTAAAAATTTGAGATGATACAATGAAGGAAATTGGTTTAATAAATAGAAACTCAAAATATTATTGTATCTGAACCACATAAACAATGTGATAAATCATGAAAATAGCACAATTTGGCATGTTTCACTGCGTCATCACTAATAAAACACACACAATTACCCAATATGCGCACAAAATCTTTTAATAATATTTGAATAAAGGTTGTCGATTCTCAAAAATGTTTGTTGCAGTAAGTCATTTTTTTATTTCAATGAACTCAAAATTTTAAGGCAACCAGGTAACTTATTTTTTAAATATATTTATATTTTTTTTACAGTTTACATATGTTACAGTAATAACATGAATCATTTTCATAAGTGATATAGACCCATATCTCACTTAACTAATTAGTTTTTTTTCCCCCACAGTATATTATTTTTCTGGGATAACTCACAAATATCTACAATGGATGTTTAACTTTAAATGTGTATGATTTAAAAAAAAAAAAATTGTTCAAAAGTTTGGGGTCGTTTTTATTTTATTTTATTTTTTTACATATATATTTTTAAAGAAATTAATACCTATATTCAGTAAGGACACATTTTATCGATCAAAAGCGACAGTAAAGACATTATAATGTTACAGAATAATTATATTTCAAATAAATGCGTTTCTTTATTGCAGTTTTAACAAAAATATTAAGCAGCATAACTCCTTTTCAATATTGATAATAATAAGAAATGTTTCTTGAGCACCAAATCAGCATATTAGAATGATTTCTGAAAGATCATGTGTCACTGAGTACTGGAGTAATGATGCTGAAAATTGTCATTGTTATTAAACAGGAATAAATTACATTAAATAAGACAAAACTGTTATTTTACTGTTAGTGTGTTTTAGTGTGATCAAATCAATGCAACCTTCTTGAGAATTAAATACTTTTTTTTAGTTACTGGCCACAAACTTTGAACTGTTGCATATTATGTGTTGTATACGTCTCTTATACTGTGGGGACCCAGTCATGCTTGTACAGTACAAAGCAGTGCTTCACATCAATCAATGCCTGTCACTAAATTAATTATGTCCAGAATAACTTTGACTGTAGTATTGACTGGCATGATGCCATACATTTGATCATTTGTTGCCACATGTAAAACACAACCTAATATTGTTGTTCTGTGATGACTGGTAGCACAGAAGCTATATTGCAAACCATGGTATACTGTAATGATCAGTTTGGTAATATTGACAGGATGACAGTTTTCTCATTCTGTCCTCAGAGGCTGAGCTGGCCAGCATGTCTAATGAAGAAAAGTGGGTCACTTTGAGCCTTCTGCAAGACTATGCACAATGTAAGGCCTTTATTTTATAATTATTCAGTTGGTTTTAGACCATCGACTGTAAAAAACAAACAAAAAAAAAAACATCGTCCCCATGACGTCACCCATAGTATTCTGAAGAGCAGTTTTGAAGCGTAGAGAAGAGAGCTGGCCGTTGCCATCTTAACAGTGCGTCATCGCACATCACGCCCGGATAACAGAAAATGGCCAAAGAGGCGGGACGTGGGCGGAGCTGAAGTGACGCAATGACTAACACACAGCGGATAAATGGCTATCCACCTGTCAGTCAAAGTAGCCATGCCCTTAATTATGCAGAACTTTAAGGCTTTATATAATGTAAACGAATGAGTTATAAAAAAAATCACCCCCCTCACAGTTGAAGGAAAGGGCAAAATTAGCCATATAGACCAAAACCACAATTTGTACTAGGCTGTAAAGTTGGGCATTTTAACATGGGACTCAATGAGATTCTGCTCCCTTCTGGAGCCTGTCCCTAGTGGCCAGTTGAGGATTTGCAGTTTTAATTACTTCCGTATTGGCTTCAACAGAAACTGGGGTAGGTTGACGCTTGGTTTAGACCAGGGGTGTCCAATCCTGCTCCTGGAGGGTCGCTGTCCTGCAGTGTTTTGCTCCAACTTGCCTGAACACACCTGCTGGAAGTTTCTAGTATGCCTAGTAAGACCTTCCCTGCATCCCAATTCGCATACTATCCATACTAAATAGTATTCAAAAATAGAATTAGTATGTCCAAAATCATAGTATGTTGAAAAGAGTATTCCAAACATACCCGGATGGTTTACTATTTCCGGTCCGAATTCGAAGTATGGATCGATGGGCACTCCAACGGCTGATATTGCTCACAACCCATTGCGAGGTGGACGGGGATTCGATTAGAACTACAAATGCGGATACAAAGCATTTAAAAAACTACAAACATGGCGGATGTGCAAGTCCGGTGGTTAAGTAGAGAAGTTTAGATAAAGGGGTTTGAGTGACCAACTATCAATATTTAACCTGACAAAAATATATTTATTCAGTGTTGTCCACATTATATTTCACCTGCAGCAGCATTGTGAACTTTTATCATGACACGTTTGGCCATTAACTTTTAAATGCATCATTATATTTCAACTGCAAACACATGAGGAGAGTCTCTGCATTAAAGACCCACACATGGCAGATCAACGTGCGACTCGATTTCTCTCCGATACGGTAGGAGATTAAACTGAATGTGGAGGATTTGAACTGTGACGAATTTGACGATGCCTTACAGGGATGGTAGTTAATCGGTGACGGGATGCTCGTAACTAAGCGGCAGTCCGTTAAAGATGACAAAGTAGTATGTCCCGAAGCTTGCATACTTTTCTGCTACACACTCAAAAGTATATACTTTTTCTTCACAAAAATAGTACATACTTTTAGGACGTAGTATGAGTAGGCGAATTGGGACGCAGCACTCGATAAGCTGGTTCAGCTGCATGTGTTTCATTGGGGTTGGTGCTAAACTCTGCAGGACAGTGGCCTTCCAGGAGCAGGATTGGCCACCCTGGTTTAGACCAAACTCGCCAAATATTTGTTTATCAATGGATCATTTATGCACATTTTTGGGTTGTGTTCTGTTTGATTTCAAATCATACATTTTAGAAAAAAATGCATACATTTACTTGAGAAGTAAAATTACTTTAAAGATTAATTCACTTTAAAATGAAAATGTCCTAATAGTTTACTCCAGGATTTTTCTCCACATCATAGACTTTAATTAGCCTGGATGCCATCTGAACTTAGCCCCTCCCACAAATATTTTAGGTCGTGCAGTTCGGTCTGGCCTTGCTCCATAGAGGAGTAATTATATCCGAACAGAAACAGTTTGGACCAATGAAATCATCAGGGCGGGCTTTAGACGATGAAGGACAGATGATAAACAGAAACGTAATAATGCATGTCATCAAAGGGGCTTGGATTATATTTTTTAAGAGAGCTTGTTTGTAAATGCATTCACCTTCACAATTTCTCTCAGAAATGATGATCATGTTGGGTAAGTACTCTGTGTATCATTAAATTATTTAATTTTTTTACAACACCGCAAAAATCTTGCATTCCAGCCTGATTCCAGCGCGCGTGCAGACAGGGTTGCCAAGTTTTTCCAACAAAACCCGCCAACTACTAGCCCTAAACAATAGCTTCTCGGGGGGTTTCCCGGGGGAAAAATGGCGTTTGGGGGGTAAAATGTGTGTTATTTTGGCAAGGTTGCCTGCTAAAATTCGCACTCATGGGTCTATATCTCACATAATAATCGCTTCAACCCGCGGACATAGAAAACAACCCGCAGGGGGGGAAAACGCGGACTTGGCAACACAGTTCAGTTGAGCTCTGTTGACATTTGACAACTAACGTAATGCGTCGTTTTGTTGCTCTGATGGGTTGTTGGTCTATCCAATTGAGGTCTTTCCTGGTTTGGTTGAAACACGCCCCATAATCACAGCCCAATGGAGCAGTTTCAGACTCATATTCTGACTAGAATTGAGTATGACCACGTCAGGCTAGACTTTAATGGCAACCAATGGTTAAAGGTCCTATCAATGGAGTTTTAAAAGGCTTCAGAGGCTCTACACCAGGGGTGTCCAATCCTGCTCCTGGAGGGCCACTGTCCTGCAGAGTTCAGTTCTAACCCCAATTAAACACACCTGAACCAGCTAATCAAAGTCTTACTAGGCATGCTAGAAACTTCCAGACAGGTGTGTTGAGGCAAGTTGGAGCTAAACTCTGCAGGACAGTGGCCCTCCAGGGCCGAGTTTGGACACCCCTACTCTACACGATCCCAAACGAGGAATATGGTATTTTTAGCAAAACCATGCCATTTTTCAAGAAAAATAAACATGTATACTTTTTTACCTAAATTGCTAATCTCGCACTGCTCTGTGACGTGCCATGGATTGCGCAATCACATCGAAAAGGTTTCGCTAGATAAGACCCCATTTCTCGTCTGGGACTGTGCAGAGCCTCTGAAGCCCTTTGAAATTGCATTGATTTGGTCCTTCAACATTTTGGTTTCCTCAAAAAACGTAACTTCTTTTTGACTGAAGAAAGGAAGACATTAACATCTTGGATTCCATGGGGGTGAGTATATATCAGGAAATTTTCATTTTGAAGTTAACAAATACTTTAAAATTTTAAGCCTTATTTACTGAACAATTTTTCAAAATTAAGTGAGTTTATACTTAAAACAAGAAATAATATCTGCTGCCAAAAGTTTCTGGAAAATTATATTGTTTTCACTTAGAAATATTTTGTATACAAAGTAAGACAAAGTACAGAATACAAAGTAAGAAAATATATATATATATTTTTGCAGATACTGTTTTAATTAAATTTATCATTCACCTTTTATTCCTCAGTATCTCCAAAAATCATTGTCTTAATATCTTTGTGGAGACACGCTGACAGGCTGCCAGTTTACAGGAATAAAAATCGAACCATTTAACACCATTTGTGCATGTGTCACTTAAGGAAATGTCATTTCCTGTCTGGAGCTTAAGGTTAAGTCTTCAGTCTAATCCAACCAGACGCTATAATGGGAGAGAATTGTGACTGACAGTTATTAATTCTCCATAATACATAATCCATCTATGATGAACATTGATTCCTTTGAGTGCTAATGCTGTGGTGGGAGTCAGTCTGACCGAAGTGTCATCTATAATCTCTTTTTGGAGGAAACGGTTAGTAAAGTCCTGTGTTTGCTCTCAAAGTAGTCAATTTGCCCTCCATTATGTGTTATATTTGCCATTAAGATAAAGATATAAATCTATTCTTAGAACATTTTAGTAGCAATAAACTGCTTGACATAACAATAATAAAAGGATGTATTGCACACCAGTTTAAAAACACATAAAGATCAAGGTACAGATTTGTGCCATTTAATTAATTACCCCAAAACCTGCATTCATACATAACAAATGAACTGTCAAAGAGAGGATCTTTCATTACGTATGCAGAGAACAGAGATCGTCTGCATTTAATTGAGTCATCTGAATAATTGATGCCCCCAGAGCCCGCTGTTTCCTGTGCCAGGCCAGGGCTTCTCTCATTCTCTCATTTTGCAATACGACAATATGGGTCATTAGTGAAGAGGAAGGAGGGATATGTCCCTCTACAGCTTATTGTCTGCTAGGTTTGATAGTTGTGAGCTCTACCATCATCATTGAGTCTGAAGTTACAAAGCCCAAAGTCCACTTCAAAGGGAGTTATTCTCTATATCAGCAAACTGACCTCCCTGAAACGTTCACGTCACAGTATTCCTCATTTAAATAATTCCCACCCAAAGCATACGCAAAAAAGGGGCGAGGCCTAGTTTAGTAGGCTAGTGTGTTAACCAAGCAGCAACCTCCCCCGCGGTCTCTCTTGAAGCCAACACGAAAGTGACTTAAAGCAATACATCGACTGGCCGCAGGGACTGTCTCCAAAAGGGGTCAAATCTGAATCTTCCCCATGTTAAAATGCCCAAATTTACAGCAGAATTTTTTTTACAGCCTGGTACAAAAAGTGGTTTTGGTCTATATGGCTAATTTTGCCCTTCATGACAACTGTGAGGGATGAGAATTTAAAAAAAATAACTCATCCATTTAAATTATATTAAGCCTTAAAGTTCTGAACAATTAAGGGTGTGGCCACTTGAGTGACAGGTGGATCACACCTATGGTCGAGCTAGTTGGACGTGGTTTCAGCAACCAGACACCTTAGCTCCAGCCACGTCCTGCCTTTTCCTAGCCTGACAACCCAGACCCACATAAAGATTTTTGGTCTGGAAACTCACCATTGACAGGGCTCAATCTGAGGGGCGAATAAATGGTTGTCTTTCAAACTCCCTCTGCACGCGATAGGATAGCGCTACACCAACCAGAGCAACGTGAAGCAGAGCTAGTTAACAGATTAAACTTTCACTGTATCCAGTCGGAAAAACTCCGAACACACATCTTCCCTTTTTAAGAATGACTTCAGTGCCGTTCTTTGTTCTTTTCTCAGAGAAAAGCTTATCTCCAAGTCTTTCAGAGTCGCGGTCAAAGCTGATTCGAAAGACTGCCGTTCTCCTGTTTCTGTGTTTACTAGTAGCACGCAAACGCAACTCGTCATTATGTTAAGCCCCGCCCACCGACTCTATACACATTGGCCCTCATTTATCAAAAGTGCGTACACCAAATTTCCAGCGTACACCTTGCGTACACCCAAACCCACGGTGACTTTGAGATTTATCAATATGGACGTTGGCGTACGGCACGCTCAAATCCTACGCCAACTCAGGAGGTGGTGTACGCACGTTTGAGTTGGTGTGAAAATGCGCAGAAAAAAATTCCTAACACCACAAAACGCACTGACAAGATATGCTATATTATGACCCACTGTTAAAAACCACAACAACAACATTCACTGTTTATTTTTGTGCAACATGAACGTCAATGTTTAATTTGTGTGACTTTACCAAAGCGTTTGATTTGTAGGCATATGTATTCCTCCAGTCGCGAGCCTGTGCACTTTATCTGACGTTTCAGGCCCGCCTGGCCCGGCAGCTGCGCACGGACTGGGACTAAAATAATTCAGACTGACAAAATAATAAAAATGACCTTCTTCTTTTAAATAATAATAAAATCAATAAAAACGACATTCTTCTTCTGAATAACAAGCGTCATTAAGAATAATAATCATAATAATAAGAATCTTACAAATTGTCATGTAATTATTAATGTGATTGAATGGTACTCCACATCACATCATCATCACTATTGTACACCCCAATACATGTGCCGTGATACGAAATTAAATGCTAATTGTTTCAAAACGTGCTGTAAAATAATGCATTGTGATGGTAATTTATCATTCTAACAGCTTTAAACTGCTGGAGTGCGCTTCTCAACCCCCACATTATTAAGAGTACTCGTAATTTGGGTCCATATTTTGTTTTTGTAGGTGCCTTTAATTCCACTCTTTAAACTCCCAAATAAAACAATTTCGTTTTTTTTTTTTCACTTCCCTGGTGATGGTCTCGATGGGCGCGTCTCAATCATCTCTCTAGTTCAGTAGTCAGGGCACTGATCAGGGAGTCAGCCCATTGACTTAATCAGTGCCCTGACTAGTGGAGTAGTGAGATGATTGAGCGCGCCCGATCTCCACGTCGGAGAAGTTTCGCTTCTTTGCCGTCTTCTGTTTGTCCATGGTGTAAAATGAGGGCGTGGGGGAGGCGGAGACTTGAATATATAGGGGCGTGTTATTCTAATGACGATCGTTTTCAGCCGCCACATTTATCAAGGGCAAGTATTGCGTACACCTGGATTGCAGAGGTACGCACAGCTTCATAAATCAGGCGGTGAGAGGAGTGTAAGCATAATCTTACGCCAACATATACACCAGTTTCTACGCAAGATTGATAAATGAGGGCCAATGTGATTGGCCTGACCAGAGTTTGGTTTTACAGCTCAGACGGGTATTGAGAGTTGCTAGACGATACCCGCGGCAGATTAGATTTGCTAGATTTCTAGACTAGCCTTTTCCCTTTAAAGGGCTAATTCACCCAAAAATGAAATGTATGTCATTAATTATAATTTTAATAACTAATGTCGTTCCACACCCGTAAGACCTCCGTTCATCTTTAGAACACAGTTTAAGATATTTTATATTTAGTCCGAGAGTGTATGCAAGTGTATGCACACTATACTGTCCATGTCTATACTGTCCATGAAAGGAAATAAAAACATCCTCAAAGTAGTCCATATATGACATCAGTTAGTTAATTAGAATCTCTTGAAGCATCGAAAATACATTTTGGTCCAAAAATAACAAAAACTACAACTTTATTCAGCATTGTCTTCTCTTCTGCGTTTTTTTTTCCAAACCTCAAATAAAGATTCAAACGGTCATGAATCAGCGGATTGATTAATGATTCGGATCACGTGTCAAAGTGCCAAACTGCTGAAATCACGTGACATTGGGGACAATACAATAATTTTATGAAGCGACGAGAATCATTTTTGTGCTTAAAAACAACTAGATAACTTATACAGTGATGGACTGATTTCAAAACAAAGATTCAAACGGTTATGATTCAGCATATCGATTCATGATTCGGATCGCCAAAGTCATGTGATTTCAGCAGTTAAACACGCGATCTGAATCATGAATCAATACAATGATCTATAACCGTTCAAATCTTTGTTTTGAAAATCGACGTCTTTAGTGCCTTTTATGGGTCTTGACATTGAAATTGGTGTCAATGAAGGCCTTTCTGAGCCAATTAATGACAGAATTTACATTTTTGGGTGAACTAACCCTTTAAATATCTTGAGCTAAACTTCCTCGCTTACGGTGTCTTATCTTCCTCTTATTTTATCCCTTTGTTGCAGACACAACGAAGAAACTAAGAGATGTTCTCCAGGAGTTTCATGGAGAAGGGATTCTGGCCAAGTATAATACTGAAGAGGTATTGCAACTCTTTATGCTCTTATGGCTATATTGCTGTGTTCATGCTTGCTAAGAATGCTGCACTGGGCCGAATGTTATGATGATGATCTAATTTCAGCAGATATTAGAACCATTAAACTATATGATGTTTGTGTTGGGAAATTAAACCATTGTGGTTTCCATAATTGCTTGACATCAATTTACTGAAGATGCCTCTTGCTTATCATTTTGTTCTGCACAGAAGCCAGAAATCTTTAATCAGGTAATTTATCACTTTATAGTTTTACAGCCTGATTATGCAGTTATTGTGTTAGTATGAAGTATTAACCGAGTAACGTGGGAATCACCTTCAGCAGGAAATTGACTTTGAGGGTTTCAAGCTCTTCATGGAGACCTTCCTGGAGAATGAACTCGCTGAGGAGTTCTGTCAGCATCTCTTCCTCAGTTTCTGCAACAAAGACCCCAAACCAAGCCCCTCCATGATGGACAAGCAGAGAATCATGGGTAATTTGCATCTTCCCAATCACACAGGCTGTACAAACTGCGCTAACCTAACCTATTTGAGAAAAAGTACAAATGTAATATTCTGCCATATCTAATCAAGAAACCACCATTAAATTATACTTTAAAGGAAAACTATGGTAAAGTCAAATTTACACTACCATTCAAAGGTTTTTGGTCAGTTAGATTTTTTTATTAGGATGATAGGATGCATTAAATTGACCAGAAGTGACAGTAAAGACATTTAGGCCCCACATTATATTAGGTGGCCTTAATTACTATCAAAAAATAAGTACAATGTACTTATGGTGTTCAAATTGTATTGCAAAACACCTTTGCTGATATTGAGGTGGAATATGGTATAGGGACAGATGGGGTGGTGTGGGTCAGTTTTAGGGTAGGGTTAGGTGTAGGGGAAGTGCCAACTGTGTAATTACAAATGTAACTACAGAAATTAATTACATGCAGGTATTTTTTCCAAATGTAAGTACAATGTTAAAACATGTATGTACACAATAAGTGCATTGTATTAAATGATTAATTACAATGTTAGTACATAGTAGTTAAGGCCACCTAATATAAAGTTGGTCTGACATTTATAATGTTATAAAAGATGTACAGTACTGTGCAAAAGTCTTAGGCATGTTACTATTTTCACCCCCCAAAAATGTTTTTAAGCCAGTTATTTATATATTTTGCAATAGTGTTTCAGTAGGTAATATCAGTTTACATTTTCAAACATTTATTTTGCCAATAATTTTAATAATCCATTCCAGTGAGATTTTTTGTATGCAGAAGGAGTCTGACAGCAGCTGTTTGATCCACACGGAGATCTGATCTCACCTTCATCGAGTCCGTCTGTGATATCATGAAGAAACTGAAAAAACTGAGACTAAATCCACAAGAACTGTAACAACACTTGAAGAAACCCACCTGCAAAACTCCTTGAAAAACTATGAGAAAGTGTAGCAGGACAAAAGCTGTTAAAAACGCAAGGGGTGATTTGATTTAACTATTAGGAGTTAATTGATATTAAAAAAAAAAATCTATTTATGACATTATTGTTGAAAGCATTCTCCCTTTACAGCATTTTTACATAAGTGTCTAAAACTGTTCACAGTACTGGAGCTTTGCAGGAGGGTTCCTTCAAGCGTTGTTGCAGTTCTTGTGGATGTTGTTTTTTCAGTTTCTTCATATGATCACAGACGGACTCAATGATGGTGAGATCAGATCTCTGTGTGGATCAAACAGCTGCTGTCAGACTCCTTCTGCATACAAAACTCTCACTGGAATGGATTATTACAATTAATGGCAAAAATAAATGTTTGAAAATGTAAACTGATATTACTTACTGACACACTATTGCAAAATATATAAATAACTGGCTTAAAAATATTTTTGGACGTGAAAATACTAATGTGTCCAAGACTTTTGCACAGTACTGTATGTTTCAAATAAATGCTGTTCTGTTTTATTAAGCATCACAACAGTTTTCAACATTGATAATAATAAGTAAAATATACTTAAATATACTTTCAAAATATATTAAAATGGATGTATTGTATTATTAGCTATATATTATTTAGTTCTTTTATTTAGTTTTAATTGTATAACTTCATCTTAAAATCAATAGAGTTGCAACAAGATTCCAAGGCAACAGTCTAAAAATGGATTGGTTCTTGCCAAAACATACTGAATACTTATAAATCATGGTGCTTTAAACACACTTAAATGTGCTTTACAAGGCCTAAAGCTGATAAAGGGAAACTGCACTCCGCCAAAGGTGACAGCCATGTCCAATCCTCTCGGCACAATTCAGCTGAAGGATATGATTTGCTACCTGTCTCTCCTGGAGGGCGGACGACCAGAAGACAAACTAGAATGTAAGATTACAATTCTATTTTTATTTAAAGTATCTTATAGATCACTTGCAAGTCCTTTGTGATGTGGAAGAAGCTCTTTATATTGGGTTAGGTTTCCATTTGGTTCCATAATGGGTTGTCAAATGGTTTCCATAATGGAGAAAACATGAGGCTGTGCTGCCATCTACTGGCAGCTTTTGTCACATCTCTAATGATTTTCTGATTGTAATTCTAGGCTGCTAGTTTAGAAACCTGTTGCTATGGGCAGACCGAAATGGTTGCTGCTAAACTGCTCAGATGCTAATAATCTCTGGCTGATGATAGTTCCTCTCTGTCATTATGATGATGAAAGCACAATCGGTTTGCATAATGGGCGTCTGTGGTGTGCTAGTCTATAGTTTTTTTTTTTTAAATTGTACTTAACTTGATTAAATTGACTTCTTGAGAGATACGGCCATTGGCTGAGCAGCTGGTTTCCGTGGTAACGCTCACTTTATGGGGCTTTGTAGAAAAGAAGAGATTGCACTCTGAATTGTGAGGTTCATTTCATAGATATCCTTTATGTTTTGAAGGATACAGAAGTTGCCATTGAAACTCTCCTATACAAACTCTAAATGCTCATATCAGATGCATGAAATAATCTCGTAAAACTGCAATGTTTTCTCTTTTTCATCCAATCTCTCTTTGTTTCTGTCACAGTTATGTTTCGGCTTTATGACACTGATGGGAATGGCTTTTTAGACAGTAAGGTGAGAACTCCTCTTTCCAGCAGTCACTCCGCTCCAGTTTATTACTGTTTTATTAAAAGTCAAGTCTTTATTTATATAGTGTGCAATCTGTGGATTATACAGTACAGATTGTTTCAAAGCATCTTCACTTTAATAAACAGGAAAATAAGGATTAGTGATGCAAACTTCATTGAATATGAGCTAAATTAAAATGTTGTTGTAAAGCGGTTCAACAGAAGGCAGTAGTGTAATTGTTCAGCTCGAGCTAGTTCAGTGTTGAGTCAATTCAATATGTTTTAATGTTGCAAAATGAATGTTAAATTATGAAGCAGTCAATTCAGCTGTAGAGTTGCGCAGCAGAACTCAATTCAGTTCAAGGTTTATTGTAGCCTATGACTGGCAGTTCACCCAAAAATGAAAATTCTGTCATCTTTTACTCACCCTCAAGTTGTTCCAAACCTGTATGAGTTTCTTTCTTCTACTGAACACAAAACATTTGGAAGAATGTTTGTAACAAGCAGATAGAGCAACCATTAACTAGGAGGGAAAAAATACTATGATATTCAATGGTTGCGATATCTGCTTGGTTATGAACATTCTTCCAAATTTCTTCTTTTGTGTTCACAGTAGAAGAAAGAAACTCATACAGGTTTGGAACAACTTGAGGGTGAGTAAAAGATGATAGAATTTTTATTTTTGGGTGAACTATCCCTTTAAGTGCAAGACCCCTGCACATGCCACCTAGTGGTTTAATTCTGAGTTGTTTGCATTAAATAAATGATAGATGCTCAGTTTTGCTACTTAGCTACTATTGAGTTTTTCTTCAGAATTTTTGAAAGAACTCAGAGACATTGATTAGCTGCTTCTGGTGTGTTTGACTGAGTTGAAAGTAAACTTTTTGTCAAGAAGGTTGATCTTGTGGAGCAAGATTCAGTGTACCTACATTAAGGCTGCATCCGAAATCACATAGCCTACTTCATATGGAAGTTATATACGATACAGTAGTAGCCTAGACTAAAAAACTTTCTTAATTCACAGTGTTCATAAAGCAGTTGGCAAAAAAGCTCCTAGATGGCTTATACTAGCCTACTTCTGAAGAACACTTTACTCTCCGGTTTGGTGGATTTTGGACTGAGAAGGGCTTTCTATGGCAGGAATTAGGAAAAGTGAGTGTGGTATGCTAGTATGCGGTTCAGCATTATTCTTCTTCGTTTTTGGAGTTGCTTTCCCTCCAAGGAAATTAGTGAGTCAAGTGATTTAGGCTTAAGATAATGCTTATTTTAATGTGCAAATAACATCGATCAATGTTATTGGGTAGACCAGTGTTTCCCAACCTTTTTTCAGTCATGGCACCCTTTGAAAATGTTCAACATTTTGTGGCACCCCCTTTACATAGGCCTACGTTACGCTAGGGGTGTAACGGTACAGATTGCTCAGGGGTCGGTTTGTATAACAGTTTCAGTAGGGTTCGGTATTTGCTATGTTCAGAGAATAAAGTACAAATAAAATAAAGAAAATAAGAACAAATAACTTAAATACAAGCAGCAGCACAAATAAATACTATTGAGCAAAGATACTGATAAAATGAACAATGCTTTTCAGGTTTTTCAGGTAGGTCTAACATTAGTTTTTAGGTAGAGAAATTGAATAAATAATCAAATGTAAAATAACTGCATATTTAACTGTTTAAATTCACAACATATTCAATCAAAAGCAGTGAGTGATGTCCTTATCTTTTCTTTGACATTAAAAAGAGTAAATGTTGCTGCCCCTTTAAGACCTAATATAGGGATATGCGTCGTCTCGTCTTTCTCGATTGTATAAAGTTCACTTAAGGCATATTCAGATGTCTGCTGGATACTCATCAAGATGACATGTTGACATACTTTTTGTGTGAGTTTGTCCGTTCAAGCACAAGACTTGAAAGAGAACTCAATATTTACGTTTGCACGCGATGAGTGCAGAGACAGATCTTCACACAGCGCACGCGCTCTCATTCGCGTCTTCTGGCGAATATACCTGGGTGATGACGGCGAAATGACTGGTCAGCAGCACTCGCATGCATTGAACACAGTAGAAAGAGAGACCGTTTTGCACGTTTTTCTTTTATTATCGCTGTTGTGGGCCTAACACGAGGAGCCAGCACGGTGTATCCATCGACAGAAACAAACATAAAAGCATGTTTTTCAAGTTACAACCCATATTAAAGATGCGTCATCATCAGATGTGAGATGAACCACGATGCAAGTGCATACTGACACCTTTTACACGGCACCCCCGCAGCACCCCGGTTGTCATAAAATTGGTTATCATTAAATATATAAACGTATTAATAGGCAAACCTATGTGGCATGAAAGTTGATAAATACTTTATGTAAAATATGCAGTATATGTAATGGGGACATACGGTGATCCACCAAACTGTAGGAATGACCCTCATGCTGCTGCTGCAGGTCACGTGACAGTGATAACATGGCAGATGTAGTACATCTGGATTTCATTCATAGCCTACTACACGCGTTCATACTTCGTAGAACAAGTTTCCTCAAATCCAGCCCTGGAGGACCACTGTCCTGCAGAGATTAGCTCAAACCATGATCAAACTCAATTATTTTCTAGTAACTCTGAAGACCATGGCTAGCTTGTTCAGTTGTGTTTGATAATGGTTGGAACTTAACTCTGCAGGGAATTGGCCTGTTTGTATTCATTCTGAGCAATACTGAATCTGTTTTTGTGCAAGTGAGATGAGTAAATGCATAAATGCTAACTGCACTAACCATCATGTTACCCACACAACACCTCTGCTGCACCTTACTTCTGATTTCTTAGTCAATAAATGGGAAAACAAAGTAACTTGTTGGAAAAAGTAACTTGGATATTTTGTGGTAAATTTAAAAGTTGTGCTACTTTACTAGTTACCTGAAAAAAAGTCACCTGATTTCATAACTTGTGTTACTTGAAATGCGTTACCCCAACACTGTGTAAAACATAATTTTTTATTGAAATGATTTATTCAAAAAAGTACCTATTTAGCGTTTATGCGATTTTGGATTGCAGCCTAGATCTTTAATGCAGTTGCAGTGATGTCATGCAGAAATGTTGATACTTTTAAACAGGAACTGGAGCACATTATCTCTCAGATGATGCATGTTGCAGAGTATCTGGAGTGGGACGTCACAGAACTGAAGACGGTAAGATTAACTTGAATTTGAACCTGTTCAGAATTCTAACATATTTTCTGATTATAAACTCAGATTTTTGGTTGTGGGGTGTAGATTCTGGAGGAAATGATGGAGGAGATTGACTATGACCATGACGGGATGGTTTCTCTTGAAGAGTGGGTCCAGGGTGGCTTAACCACCATTCCTCTGCTAGTGCTGCTCGGACTTGAAAATGTGATTACCAATTCAGCGTTATATATTTATGTATTTATCCATCCATCCATCCATCCATCCATCCATCCATCCATCCATCCATCCATCCATCCATCCATCCATCCATCCATCCATCCATCCATCCATCCATCCATCCATCCATCCATCCATCCATCCATCCATCCATCCAAGCAAGCAAGAAGAACAGATACATCAGTGTTGATAAATTGATGTTACTCTCTCCTTGCCCACTAGATGGAGTCCTCCACTCATTTGAAATGCCTTGACAGCTGCATTAGTGGTCGGGTGTCTGATATATTTGACATGACCTCCAAATTGTTAAATATGCATATTTGACACTTTTGAAGACATATTCCTTGTAACTTTTGAGTTTTCCCTGTAGGATTCCAGAATGGCTTTTATGTGAATTTTGTAATGCTTTTCATTATAATTGTATTGTCATTGTCAAGTCCTCATAGATGTCTTATTCTCACTCTCCCTGTTTTACAGAATGTAAAGGATGACGGGCAGCATGTATGGAGACTGAAGCACTTTAGTAAACCTGCATATTGTAGCCTGTGTCTGAATATGCTGATTGGATTGGGAAAGCAAGGCCTGTGCTGTTCCTGTTAGTGCACAAGAACTTACAACATTTATTACATTATTCACTAAATTAATCCGTTTTTTTTTTTTCTTATTCTGTAAGTAAAAATTAAAAAATACAAGTAAAATCATGTGATTACTTCCATTTAGAATATAATTAAGCTAGTGTATTAAATATATAACCTTTAAACAAATGCAATCAAATAATTGATGATGGATGTGAGATAATAATACCAAATTACTATAATTACTATAATATTTGTATGTATATGTATTTTTTGTACTTCAGTAAACTAGATTTTATTTAAATATATTAAATAAACAAAATAGTCTTCATATTAAATAAGCAATTACACAAGACATTTTAAAATATAATTAAAATATTACAAAAATTCATAGACTCAACAAATCATCAAAAAAAAAAAAAGTTACATTAATTTTCTGTCTGTCTGGTTCATAGTCTGTAAGTACACCGTTCACGAGAGATGTGTGGCTCGAGCCCCCCCGTTCTGCATCAAAACATACGTCAAATCCAAGAAAAACACAGAGGTGCGTCGAATTGTAGTATTTAAAAACCAGCACGCTTGGATCTCCAATGTTTCACGGGGCTTAGAACAAGGGCTTCTTTTCAGCTAATGAAATTAGAAAGAAATTCTCTCTGTAAGCATTGCTAATTACATGATTAACCTGGTTTAAACAGAGACCCAAATACACTAATGATGATTCTTAATCATAGCGCATTCTCCTTTGTCTGTATTTTCTTTCTTATATAACATGTATATAACAAAAGGCTTTTTTTAATAGATTATGCTTCATTTCTGGGTTGAGGGAAACTGTCCAAGCAAGTGTGATAAATGTCACAAAACCATCAAGTGTTACCAGGGTCTTACGGGCCTTCATTGTGTCTGGTGCCAGATTACTGTGAGTTTATCACTTTTTTTCTCATTACAAATAATTATTATAGTTTTCATGCTTTTCAAAATACTATTAGGATTATATAAGTTTTTAGACATGTAATACCATTATTAAAGTACATACATATTTGATCAATTCAACATATAGGGCCGTACAGTAACATAAGCCTGTACATAAAAAGATATGTCAGATGAGTTTTAAAGTTATGTTCTCCTTCTTGCAGCTACACAACAAGTGCGCTTCACACGTTAAACCCGAATGTGACTGCGGATCGCTGA
Organism: Pseudorasbora parva; assembly: GCF_024679245.1. Classification (NCBI taxonomy): domain Eukaryota; kingdom Metazoa; phylum Chordata; class Actinopteri; order Cypriniformes; family Gobionidae; genus Pseudorasbora; species Pseudorasbora parva. Next base: position 21,480,505 of record NC_090179.1, read on the forward strand.
GAGATCACATACTTCCTCCAAACACTATATGCCCTGTTGTACTGGTAATATCTCATATTTCTTCCCGTGTGTTATTTTTGGAATCAATGCTTATATAAAGTTCAGCTCTTTTAGACCTTTACATGTGACCTTTAACTGCAGGAGAGGCAGTCTACATTGAGAAAAGACTCTAGCCAATCAGGAGGCCGGGGGAAATACAAAGGACCAATTCTGTGTCAGTGGATGGACAGGGGCTACAGGTGAATGACACACTATCACATGTACAGTACAGGATGTTTCTTAAAGCAAGATGTCCATTTTCTGCAGATTTAATCAAACACTAGAAGTGTCGGGGAAGTTGACATGTCCTGTGGTAGCATGCTGTACTGCATCTAAAACATTTCATTTTGCTATTTAATTTATAATTATGTATGCACCTTATAAAATCTCATATTAATTAGGGACATTTTGCACTTTTAAAAAATGAATTTGCACACCAGTTAAAACGAACAAGCAACCCTAGTGAACACTAAAATGTATTAGAAATACATTTATTTTATGCTAAGTATACTACAAATACATCTACTTGTATAAATTGTTATACTTAAAGTCTGCTAAATTGGAACAACTAATCACTAATGCACTTTAGTTATCCGGAAATAGTCCAACTAAAGTGTGTTTGATTGTGCTAAAGTGGAACTATTGCAGGTATACTTTAGGTACACTTTAAATATCTTGCATTTAAAGACATATTATTGATATCATACATTATACAATGATATTATATCCTTACTAATAGTGATATTAAAGCACATTTTAGGCTTAATATTAAGAAATGCACGTTGTGCAATAAAGTAGTACTCCAAATAAAGTTTAATTATAATATCTCATTATAATTATTATAATAGTCGCAAATGTTATGTCAATAAATACATTAATGGTTTTGTAGTATACTTACTATGAAATAAATATATTTAAAATACATTTTGGTATAGGGAAGACAAAAAGGCAATTAAAAATTAGATTTTAACTAAGGATGCACTTATATTAAAATATTTATTTTATTTTATGTATTTTTAATGTATTATTAATTATTTTTAAAATATTTGATATGGCTGATATCCTACTGGGTAAATCACAAATATTCAAATACTGTGCTGTTTTGTCTAAATAAATTAAAAAGTAATACCTTAAAATCTAAAATCAATCGTTTTAAATGCTATAAGTGAATTTAGGCATCAAAACGTTATAATACACAGGTGTTTAAAAAAAAAAAGTATATTCATTTTGGGATTTGCTAAACTTCACATTTATCACATACCCAGTAAATTTGAAAAATGATTTAATAACTGATATGCCACAAATATATGATGTATAATTGTGCATTGTTCATCCCTAATGAAACTTAAATATAAGTGTATAAATAAAAAACGAAAAAGTTAATTATCATAATGTGGACCCACTTTATATTTGATGAAACATAGAAACCTACTCATACAACCTGTGCTTAACCATATCCATATACGACCTTAATAGCAGCAAAAGTGTTTCGCAATACAATATGAATACATTATGTACATTATACCTAACAATGCATTTTTTTACACAAGTACACAATACAGTAGTTAAAGGGTTACTTCAGCGATTAGCATATGGCTTTGTATCAGTAGAAACCCTGGAGAATATTCAAATTATTGTGCTTTCCCCCCTCATATCCCCCTGAGACAAGAGATTTATGCATTTTATTTCTGGAAAAATTCCTCCTATGATGCAAAATGACGATTTTTGCATCATAGGAGGAATGTTTGCCCAGAGGCTAAAGACTACAGCCAGCAGAGGGAGCTATTTCCGCATGTTTTGAATCTGCGCATGGGGGATGGGAGATTACACTCAGCTGGCAGGGAGAGCTCAGCTTGCAGACAGGATCATTTAAACGGAGCTATGGTGAGCAATGTAAGTCTTTTAACTTCTCAAATTCATTTCTATGAAAGTTAAGCTTGCAAAGGCATTAACTGAAACGCGTGCCAGACTGAACTCCTGTGTGAATGTATGCCGCGAGTGTAGTCGCGATTACCTCAGCTCTCATCACTCGTGCAGTTAGTGCTCAGGGCTGTGACACTCGCGCGGTGACTCACTCATTATATTGAACAGACACGTTCAGTTTTTAATTGTAGTGTCTTCTCTAACTCAGTCACAGTAATGAAGTTGGTGGTGTTGGGAATGGCCTCACAGGGCAGCGAAGCATTCTGGGAATTGTAGTCTTTCATCCCCATGGGACAAAAATACATTTTCTGTCTTTTCTCAGTCTAGAAGACACCAAATTCAAAAATAATTTCACATTTCTACTGCAATGATGACCCAGTTTAAATACAGATTCATCTTCCCAGCGCTGAAGTACCCCTGTAAACGCACCTAATATAAGTAGTGACCCATAATGTTAATGATGAACTTCCTGATGACGAATCATCAACAGTGTCAGCCAAAATGGCAATTGTATCTTAAAATTACACTTTGTGCAAGCTTGTTAACATTTTGTAGATCATAACTTGGTTGGGGCAACAGTTAGGCTGCAGTGACCCGCTGTGACTGGGCGTTGTCTGAGCATAGTAATGACAGAACGAAAAAAAGACGAATCATGTCCTGGGTCATCAATCTTGGCTGGCGGCGGCTAACCAGTGTAATAATCAGGATTATTATTTATAATTAGAGGAAGTAATGGATCACTCGTCGCCGGACGGGCGGCTCATTAATTCACCTGGGCCTGCTGGGATTGTTTCGATGGGTTCTGTTTTAAGCGCTTCATCTGTGTCACTGTCCACCGGAAGACGACTCACACTCTCTGGATTAGTTTGTGCGTGTATCGTCCGCTCCAAAACCCCACAATCATCATGCATCCATGCAGAAAAGTGACTCATGGTCAAAGACCGTCATTAATGACTAAATATGGAGCTGATTACTGAGGTTTCTCATGACGTTGGTTTTCATGGCTGGTACATTTTAAGATTTTTGTAATGGAAGAGTTATTCTGAGCTCAACAGACACCATTTATGTTATGCTTTATGTAGTCTTTTTTAAATTAAGAGAAAAGGGAGAGCGAATGATCAAATGGCTGGCAGAAATTTCAGGTTTAGAGGATGAATGAGAGAAATTTTAAGCTACAACACATAGAATTGTTAAGTAGTTAATAATAATGTTAATAATATTGCATATTGTCTGGCATCTTATGTGCAATAAACAATTCTGGTATAGTCTTAAGCCAGTAAAATATGGCATGTGTCACGAAGGACAACAGCTGATTAAAAAGGTAAATCCACTTTGAAAAATGCTAAATTAGGGTATGTAATAATGCTTTTTATCACTTTATTCTGTAGATTACATCCTCAGAAGGAACTCATCCACTGTTGGTATTCGTCAACCCTAAAAGTGGAGGCAAACAAGGTGAAAGGTGCGAACTGTAAAAGATGGTGTCACATAATAAATTGACGCCGCAGTATTTTCATATAGCATTGCAACTGTCTTGAGTCAATCTGCATAATTGATCAGTCTCTAGCAGTTAGTTTGACACCAAATTTGTTGCCTCGGTCAAATGAGCTCAATGAATTTTCTGATTTTCATCAGTTTGTTGATGGAACTTCTTTGAGTTTCAATTCTATTTCTGGCAACTTAAATGATCATCTAATGATCTAATCAAATCAGTCCCAATTCAAAATCCATTTTTGGCATCCTTAAGATCCAGATCAAATCTCATTTCCTCTCGATGGACCACATTGAATGAAATGGACATGCTGTCAAATATTTTATTAGGTGGTGGTATATTTTATTAATATATTATTAGGTGGTGACCAAATCCTTAGTTTCTATTCAAATCCAACCACAAGCATCTTATTTGTGATAATTCACTGTAAACACATCCTGTTAAATGTATAGTAAAAATGTAGCAGCAGTGGTTTACAGAAATTCACAATAAAATACTACAGTGAAAATGTTTTTGGTATTATGGGATAGCATATTGGTACTTGTATATTTTAAAACTTAAAACAGTGTTTTTCATTAAGTCATGTGATGTTAATACAGTAACAGTCTAACTGAACTATCAAAATCTGCTTGCACCGATAACCACCATACTAATACAGGTGTAAAATAAAAGTTAACTAAATAACTGTACATTTATCTAAAACACCCTATTGTACATTAGTGATAACAAAAATAAGAAGAAACAAGAATTATACATTCTGATTTCATATGTGACTTTAAAACAAAAGTGACTTTATTGACAGTTAATGTAATTGTTTCTAGTCATTGATTTGTTCATACCTTTTGTCCTGTCTAGGATTTTCCGAAAGTTCCAGTACCTCCTGAACCCTCGTCAAATCTACAACCTCTCCAAGAACGGGCCCATGTCTGGGTGAGTGACAGTTCTCCAGAGACTTCAAAGAAGGTTTTGTCTTATCATTCTAACAGAAGTGTAATGCTCCCTGCTGTCTAGCTCTTAGGAAAACAAACAGTTGTGGCACGTTCTCAGTTTATGATCATAAATAAGAGTTGCGATAACCAGACGTTAACAATATATTGTATATGCAGACACCGCGTGATGGTAATATGCACTAATTCATGCATGACAATCTCCTCTGTGTCTTAGCTGTAAATGTAGACATTATTAAAGGGTTATATCCACAATCACAAACACTGCAGTGCACAAGTGTCCAGTGCTGACAGTCAGCTGGAAATAATATATTCATGTTAGTGTTAGTATGTTGCCGCTCTCAGGGCCTTGTGTGATCACGCATACCATCAGGGGTGTCAATCAAATGCACGTAACCATGAGGCTCTGTCATCACTGACTGAATTTGTTATTAGTATGCCAGCGACATGGTCTCTTTTGAGTTAAGTGCTCAGCCGTGAGGGTTGTGACAATATTCATTGATACTATATTTTGAAAATGAAATGTTAAAGAGCAATAAAGAAAGTGGAGATGTTATTGTGGGATGTTGCCATGAAAGTGAACTGTGGCTGAATATTTGGGTAGACAGAAAATCGATGCCATTTACTGTAGGGTTTCGATTCAATTTTTGCAAATTCAGAACAAAGAAATTTAATTTGGTTCAATTAGTGATTTGATTCTGTAATTTAAGGCAAGAAAAAAAAAATTTATGAAAAAATTACATAAGATATTTCTCATATGATAAGAAAAGAAATATCAACTATTGTAACTAGTTTAATCTATTTGAATACACTACTCTTCATAAGTTTGGGGATCAGTAAGCTTTTTTTAAGGAAATTAATATTTTTGTACAAGTATTGCATTCAATTAATGAGTATTATAGTAAAGTAATTTATAATGTTACAAACGAGTTATAGCTGATTTTTAACTTTATATTCATCTAAGAATTCTGAGTGGGGAAAAAATCTAGTTTTCTACAAAAATATAAAGCAGCACAACTGTTTTCAGCATTGATAATAATAAGAAGAAATGTTTCATGAGCATCAAATCAGCATATTAGAATGATCATGTGACACTGACCACCGGAGTAATGATGCTGGAAATTCAGCTTTGATCACAGGAATAAATTACATTTTGAAATATAATAAAATAGAAAACAGATTTTTTAAATTGTAATAATTTTCACAATATTACTGATTTTACTGTAAATGCATCCTTGGTGAGCATGTGACACTTCTTTCAAAATTCTCAATTAATTGCAAAAAACAAACGATTCACGGTTAAAAAAATCATATTTCAAGATTGATGCATATGGAGTTGTCACACTTTTAATATTTCTAACTGTAGGATTATTTTTTAAAGATTTCTGATTTCTGTTTAATAATTTGGCCTCTGATTCATGTTTACCCAGGTTTTTTATGATTATATAAATGCACCCCACTGAGCGATCCTCTCCAGAAACCATTTAGTGACCTTGTCAGCCAATTTTCCTTTGAAACTATTGATTATGGTGTTTGAAGTCCTACTGACTAGGTCAGGTGTAGCCCATGTATTGACGTTTCTCTGCTGGTGGAAAAGATACATTTTGACTTTATGCATTTACTGTCACATCTTTTGAAATAACACACAAACCTGGTGTAGTCATGTGATGAGAATGTGACATAGCTTTGTCAAGGTGACTGTCAGGTGTAACGCTGGGCTGTCCTGTCAATTACAGGCCTGGCTAACACAATTAGAGCAAATTGAGTGTTTGTTTCTTCATACTCAAACATCCTCAAAAGTTGCTTTTTATGCGATTGGTCATCTGTTTTTGCTTTCTAATTTGATTTGCCAAGCCTGCATGTCCCAAGTAAAGTAATTGAGAGTCTCATTTTGTGCAGCATTTCAACCATATAAGCTCCCTTCATGCGGTTACAGCTGTATTATTGTGAAGGAACGGAAGATGTTGTAATGAACAGATCTGATTAGCTTCTGAACAGGCTTGGCTTTCGAAAAGATGAATTTGCATTGGTTATTTAAACAAAAGATTTGTTCATAAAGGTCCAATATGGTGGGAAAACGATTAGATGTAGATTTTCCTGTATAAAAACGTATACTATATCAAATATTAAATGTATTATTCTTTGTGGTAATATACACTCACCTAAAGGATTATTAGGAACACACACTTGCTTCAATGTACTTAGGGGTGTGGTTCTTGTCAAGACAATCTCCTGAACTCCAAACTGAATGTCAGAATGGGAAAGAAAGGGGATTTAAGCAATTTTTAGTGTGGCATGGTTGTTGATGCCAGACGGGACGATCTGAGTATTCCACAATCTGCTCAGTTACTGGGATTTTCACGCACTTCCATTTCTAGGGTTTACAAAGACTGGAGTGAAAAGGGAAAAACATCCAGTATGCGGCAGTCCTGTGGCTGAAAATTCCTTGTTGATGCTAGAGGTCAGAGGAGAAAGGGCCGACTGATTCAAGCTGATAGAAGAGCAACTTTGACTGAAATAACCACTTGTTACAACCGAGGTATGCAGCAAAGCATTTGTGAAGCCACAACACGCACAACCTTGAGGCGGATAGGCTACAACAGCAGAAGACCCCACCGGGTACCACTCATCTCCACTACAAATAGGAAAAAGAGGCTAAAATTTGCACAAGCTCACCAAAATTGGACAATTGAAGACTGGAAAAATGTTGCCTGGTCTGATGAGTCTCGATTTCTGTTGAGACATTCAGATGGTAGAGTCAGAATTTGGCATTAAACAGAATGAGAACATGGATCCATTATGCCTTGTTACCACTGTGCAGGCTGGTAGTGGTGGTGTAATGGTGTGGGGGATGTTTTCTTGGCAGACGTTAGGGCCCTTAGTGCCAACTGGGCATCGTTTAAATCCCATGGCCTACCTGAGCATTGTTTCTGACCATGTCCATCCCTTTATGACCACCATGTACCCATCCTCTGATGGCTACTTCCAGCAGGATAATGCACCATGTCACAAATCACAAATTGGCTTTTTGAACATGACAATGAGTTCACTGTACTAAAATGGCCCCCACAGTCACCAGATCTCAACCCAATAGAGCATCTTTGGGATGTGGTGGAACAGGAGCTTTGTGCCCTGGATGTGCATCCCATAAATCTCATCAACTGCAAGATGCTATCCTATCAATATGGGCCAACATTTCTAAAGAATGCTTTCAGCACCTTTTTGAATCAATGTCCCGTAGAATTAAGGCAGTTCTGAAGGGCGAAAGGGGGTCAACCACAGTATTAGTATGGTTTTCCTAATATATTATATTTTTTTATACAATATGTATTAACTTAACACTCTTTATTTCAGCTTAAATTTCTTTCGAGATATTCCAGACTTCAGAGTCTTGGCCTGTGGTGGAGATGGTACAGTTGGATGGATTCTTGATGTAATAGGTGAGTTCAGATGATGTGAAAATTGAAGTTTTTTTTTTTTTTTTTTAAATGTCTTTGTTCATGGCTATTGACTTGTTTGTTTGTTTGCTTTGGCCTTTAGTTATTTCTTAGAGCATTTAAAAGCTGGAGTCATGTGGATCAGGCCTCCTGTACAGTTGCCATATTGTAAATTAAATCCAGGAAGTTTTCATTTTATATTTAATAAAACCAGCAAGCTAAAGTAAACTTCATAACATAACGACATCTTAAGGAAATGCTGCAAAAAAGGCTTTTCTTGTTGTTTCAGAGGTTCTTTTATACAGAAGTGATTTTGTTATATTTGTCGAAATAGTCAAATGCTTATTTTTCACAGAACTAAAGCTATTACATTCGTATCTGTATTTTCAGGACAAATAGGATGATTATCTTTCTTCAAGAAATGGCATATTATTTATATCATCTGAAGAATAGTCTCCACAGGTGATTTTTTTAGATGACTGTGTGCTCATTTAGTCCTTTATTTGTCAAAAATTGCCTCCATTTTTTATCAATCAAAACAAAGACAGAGTAATAGACTGGATGCTTTCAGAGGACTGTATTGATAGTGTATGAAAAGAACCATTGTATTTTTTGACATTGCCATTTATTTCATAATACATGCATATATACAAACACATACAGTATTCACATACATATATACTATATATGCACTATATGCTATATACTATACTATATGCAGTAGTATATGCAGTATGTATGTGTTCGTGTGTGTATAAATAGTAGCCACTCTAGATTTTAACTGGTCACTTAATTGCTGGAAAATTAAGTTGTATTTAGGGTGTGACGATACATATTGGGTTAAGATATTTTAACATTATTTTAAAGAAATATTTTATTTTATTTAGCTGAAAGTCACAAAATGTTTTGAAATGTTTTAACTTATTTATGGCTGTCACTAATTATTATTTTTGTAATTGAGAAATCTGTCATTGGAGTCATCGGATAATATTTTTTACATGGTAATAAAATGGACCTTAGCGAACAGTAGCCTTTAAAATGACTTGAAATTCAAATATAATAATGAGGTTATATATCATTGGTTTAAGTAAAGTATCATATGCAAGTAATTTATTAGTAATTCATTACATATTAGAACTACTGCTGTCAATCATTAAAAAAGTTATTTATCTAGATTCTGATTAACATTCATGGCATACAACAGTAGGTTTATTAGGCTGCTGTCACTTTAAGACCTGACACACATAACACTGATCTGACATATAGCGGGTACAGGACCTCTGCATCAGCTAGCAGTTCAATGTTCAGCAAACTGTACATCGATGAGAGAAAGACAGACAAAGGGAAGTACCATTATTTCCTTTAATGCATTTTCATATACAGGAAATTTATTACATACATACACTGTGAAGGACCATCAGTTGGGGCGTCACACATGCATCCTATTTTCTCACTACTTTTTGTTCATTTAACAAATTTTAAATCAGTTAAAACTGCTTATACTCTACAAAACTTTTTTGGCATATTTTTGGAATTTTGGATTTATTTGGTGGTGGTTGAGGAGATTCCCCCCTTCCATGTAAAGCGCTTTGAGTGCCTTGAAAAGCGCTATATAAATTGAACGCATTATTATTATTATTATTATTATTATTTGCGAAAGAGAACTGTGTGTGTGTGTGTGTGTGTGTGTGTGTGTGTGTGTGTGTGTGTGTGTGTGTGTGTGTGTGTGTGTGTGTGTGTGTGTGTGTGTGTGTGTGTGATCTTTAGGAGTTTTTCCTATCTGAAGTACTGTTCTTTTTCATAGACAAAGCCAACTTTGAACAGAACCCTCCTGTGTGTCTACTTCCTCTCGGCACAGGAAATGACCTCGCAAGATGTCTGCGCTGGGGTGGAGGTAAATTAAGTATTTTTAATATCTAATCCATCCATCCATCCATCCATCCATCCATCCATCCATCCATCCATCCATCCATCCATCCATCCATCCATCCATCATCTAATCTGATCTGATCTGATCTAGATCTAGATGTTAGTGTTAGTTAGTTAGTGTTCAATTGTGCCAACCCCTAATTTGTAATGTGACCTTGGGTTCCAGGCTACGATGGAGAAAGTCTTTTGCAGATTCTCAAGGACATTGAGAACAGTACTGAAGTAATGTTGGACAGGTGGAAGATTGACATCATTCCTCTAGACAAAGATGAAGGAGGAGATCCTGTCCCATACTGCATCGTGAACAATTACTTCTCTATTGGCGTGGTGAGTCTGAACAATTAAAGCTGCATTTGAGGATGTAGAGACCCCTGTGATCCTTAACAATCAGCATACCTGTGCTGTTTCCCTCCCAATAAACGGAGAGAGCTTGCTTTATAAACGTCTGGCCAGTCTGCTGGTCTAGTCCATTAACCATGATACAGTATGTGATGACTGTGAGTGGAGTTTATGAATGAAGAAGGGAATAAGGCCCCTAAGTAATAAGACTAAATGAGCTAATCAAGAGGGCTGAGTGCTTTTTGAAATGCCAGGAGCATCTATTACATTAACAAAGCCATCTCTCATCACTGCGGTGAGGAGCAAAGCTTGCCAATTGACAATGAAAT